>NW_021620773.1:4338641-4342154 GCF_004785775.1 Grammomys surdaster
GAAGGGAGGGAGGGAGGGAGGGAGGGAGGGAGGGAGGGAGGAAGGAAGGAAGGAAGGAAGGAAGGAAGGAAGGAAGGAAGGAAGGAAAAAAATCTAGTCAAATGGGTCATGGTTAAACTGCAGGAGAAGCTCATATAAAGAAAGCTAGTAAATGCAATGAGGGAGAAAACAAGTTTCACCCAGAAAGGGGCAAAGGTGAGGGAGAGGGCTGCTTCTCTGCAGTGATGGCAGAGGCCACAGGAAAAGCACTCAGCGTGTTGCAAGCAGATCTGAGTGCAAAGAAAAGCTATCATCCACTCGGAAGCTGCAGCACCGGCATCCTAGATACAAAGGCACGCACCTAATAGGATAATTTCCCATCAGTCAACATGTCAACAGGCAATTCCAAGGAATTTACCTCAGACAGAAGTAAAACCACTCGAAGAAGGAGTCAGAAAATAAAAAAGGCACCTGCGAGCAAAGAAGACGGTAAACAACTGAGGCTTGACAAAGCTGGGCTGCAGAAAACCTAGTTACTTCTCCCTTGCTCTCATAAAACACCAAACCCAGCAAATCACGATGAGGAGTTCTTTGGGCGCATGGTTCTAGGGGGGCGGAGCACATGGTTCTAGGGGGCGGAGTCGGACAGCAGGGCGGCTGTGGTCTTAACCAGATTTCTATTGCTCCAATGAAGCGCCACGACCAAAGACAACTTGTGGAGGAAAGGGCTTATTCCAGCCTACGTTTCCACCCATTTCCATCATGAAGGAAAGCCACCGTAGGAAGTCGAGCAGAGACTGTGGAGGGTCAAGGCTGTGGAGGAGTGCTGCTTACAGGCTTGCTCCCTGTAGCTTACTCAGGGAGACGGGAGAGCACCCAGGGTCAGGAAACCTAACATTCTGTAAGCTAATTAAAAATGGAACTTTTTACATTCTATTTTTGAGATTATAGTCTAATTACATTTCTTCCTTTTCCCATTTCACTCCCAAACCTCTCATATATCCCCCCCTGCTCACCTTCAAATTCATGGTGTATTTTTTCCACTAATTGTGTTGGGGGGGGAGGGTAGGTTTTTATGTATATGAGTGCTCTCTCTGCATGTACACCTGCATACTAGAAGAGGGTATCAGATCACATTATAGAACGGTATGAGCCACAATATGGCTGCTGGGAATTGAATTCAGAACCTCTGAAAGAGCAAGCAGTGCTCTTAACCACTGAGCCATCTCACCAGCTCTAGCTGGGGGTAGGGGTGCATGGTAGTAGCTCACACCTTTAATACTAGCAGGCAGAAAGCTGAGGCAAGGGGATTATTATGAGTTCCAGGCCAGCTCGGATTATAGAGTGAGATCGTATTTCCAAAAAAAAAAAAAAAAAGTTCTAGCCAAGTATACTGGTATATGCCTATAATCCCAACACATGGCATGAAAGGCTGAGGCAGGAGGACTACAAGTTTCAAGGTAGCCTAGGCTGCACACCAACAGCTATTACAAAAAGATGAAATAAAAATTCTAAGGAAACAACTAAAATACATATGAAGGGCAAAACATTCCAAAGCAGTAGTAAAAATGAATACCAAAAATAAAATAAAACTAACCTCGATAAATACAAAGACAATAAAAGGGAAATGGAAAACCAGGAAAAAAATATGATATAAAAGCAAGCTTATTGCTTACTTCTCTGTGGCTGTCATGACGTACCCTGATCAAGGAAAAGAGTTTATTTAAGCTTACAGTTCCAGAGAGCTAGCGTCTAAAATGTCTGGGGAGCCATGAGAGTAGGCAGCCCATGCAGGAAGCTGAGAGCTCACATCTTTAACTCCAAGCTAGAAGTAAGGTGGGAATATACACTCACAAAGCTCACCCTAGTGGCACATACTTCCTCCAGGAAGGCTTCATGGTCTCCTTAAATAGTGCCACCAACCAGAGGGGACATGTTCAAACGTCTGAGCCTGTGAGGCACATTCTCATTCAAACCACTACACCTGATAAAGGTGAATCCAGACTTACTCGTTATATTAATGTGATCAGTCCAAAATCACTCATTAAAACACGAAGATTTATATTAGCTCCAAAGATGATCGGCTTTTGTAAGAAACTCTATAAAAGTTCTCACTGTGGGAAGGACCAAAGGAAAACACATATGAATAAAACATTAATCAAAGGGAACTAGATTTAGAGAAAAATATACACAAACATAGAAATTGTCACTATAAAGTGGTACAAGGTTAAATATAGCAAGATATACTACAATCCCAAGTAAGAGTCAGTTATTCAATAAGAGCTTCAAGTTACATAAAACTAAAACATACAAAACTTCTTCAGTCATAGGAGGAAACCTCGTGTCCTTACTAACAAAGGAAGGAAAGGAAGGTTAGTAAACACCTGGATGCTGGGACAGCACGTTCGGTGAGCTTTTCTGACCTGTCAATCAGAATGAGACTTTGACAAATTCCCGGGAGAAACAACTTAAAACTGGAGAGATTATGTTGGCTCTCAGTTTAGTCCTAGGTGGGTTAGCTCCACGGTTTTCAGGCTCTGTGAAGCAGAAGCATCTTGGGAGAAGTGCAGGGCAAGAAAAGCTGCCAGTCTCCGGGAGCCAGGAAGCAAAAAGAAGACAGAAAGCAGTAGAAACAATGTATCCTATTGAAGGCTGGTACCCAAGACCCACTCCTTCAAGTAATCCCTACCTTCCTCAGTTACACCACCTCCCAGTGGTGTGTGAAAATTTTCCATCAGTAGACTAGAGATTCACGTCTTAAGTCAGGATTCTCATGATCTAACTGCCCTGGTAAAACCTTTCCAGATATACTAGAGTTAAGTGTTAGCATCTCTTCAGTTTCTCCTGCTACAACCAATTCGACAAGATTAACCACTACATAAAGTAAAAATAAAAACAACAGATTACACATTATTTCCAAGAATAGGTTGAGTTGTTTTTTTTTAATTAGCAGACACTAAGCCATAAAGCAATGCTAATGCATTCTACAGGATGATAATATGGACCAATTTTCAGGAAACACCCAACAAAGCAGAAAATAATGACAAGAGAGACTGCATATATTTGGAAAATCTTTTTAAATATGTTTCTAAATTAATCATGGGTAAAATAAAAAGATTATGAAGCAAATAAGAAAACTTTTAAATGATGAAACCTCAAGACTTACGAGCCTCCAGTAAATTGATACATAAGGAAGGTTAAAGCATTGACTGCTTCTATTAGGAGACAAGCAAGGTAAAAGGCAGTCTGTGTCCAACAGAAGCCAGGAAAGAGCAGCAAACTACACCAAAAGAAAGAAGCTAAATCCATGAACAGAAAGTGGACACGTGATCTTCTTCAGAGCCAAGCAAATCACTGAAGATACTAATTAATGAACACCAGCTCTGCTCTGCGTGCGTGCGTGCGTGCGTGCGTGCGTGCGTGCGTGCGTGCATGCGTGCGTGCGTGCGTGCGTGCTTTCTCATTAGCTGGCCGCCTTACTTCCAAGCAAATAATAATTAATGAACTCCAGTTCTCTCTCTCTCTCTCTCTCTC
>NW_021620773.1:4342254-4365544 GCF_004785775.1 Grammomys surdaster
CTCTCTCTCTCTCTCTCTCTCTCTCTCTCTGTATGTGTGTGTCTGTCTGTCTGTCTGTGTGTATCTGTGTGCTTCTGTGTATGTGTCTGTGTGCCCCTGTGTGCCTGTGTGTGTGTGTGTGTCTGTTTGTCTGTCTGTGTGCATCTGTGTGCTTCTGTGTATGTGTCTGTGTGCCCCTGTGTGCCTCTGTGTGTATGTGTGTGTGTGTGTGTGTGTGTGTCTGTGTCTGTGTCTGTGTCTGTGTCTGTGTCTGTGTGTGTGTATGCGGGTGCTTTCTCATTAGCTGGCCACCTTACCTTTTAAGACAGGTTCTTTCACTGAACCGGGAGCTTACTGATAGGCTAGACTAACCAGCCAATGAGCTTCAGAGATCTACCTGCCAACACAGGGGCTGCAGAGAATCCCTATCTCTTCCATGGTTGCAGGGGACCCCAGTTCAAGTGCTCACGCTATGCAGCAGGTGTTTTACTGATTGAGCATCTCCCCAGTCCTGAAATGGTGACCTTGGAGAAGTGTCGAAAGAGGTGACAAGGGAGTCATGTAGCTATGTTGGAGAGGGACAACAATGGCCCCGGGAATACAGTGAGTTTCTGAACTCAAGTAGGAGACACATGCACCTTCCTACCTCTGCATTCCCCCTCAACAGCAGTATTAAAAACCGCCACACCCACACATCCCCTCTTCCCTTTAATTCTCTCCATAACACTTCCAACATAATTAAGAGACACACATATATAATTATCATCTTTCTAATGCAATTATAACTCTTCATTTTCGAGCGCACTGTTTATTTTAATCATTGTCTCTAGTAGAGTTTAAGCTCCACAAGGACCAGGTTACTGTCACTTTTGTTCACTGTCACGTCTAAAAGAGCTAAATGAGGATCAGGCACTTCCAAGGTACTTGGAACAGAATTCAGGGGTTGGGGGAAGCGGGGAGGGGTCAGGGCTGGGGGTGGCTCAGATGGTGGAGTGTTTCCCTAGCATGCATCAAGTCCCGAGTTCAAACCCCAGCACCGCTTAATAAAACTAGGTGTGGTGATATCCCATCACTCAGGAGATTGAGGCTAGAGGATCAGAAGTTCAAGGTCCTCCTCAGCAACACAGTAAGTTCAAGGCCAGCTTTGGATACATGAGACCAACTCAAAACGTAAAATGAAGTAGAGGCCGTTGAGGTCAGCAAGGTGGTAGTTAGAAGGCTCACGTTCCAACTCCCGCACTCACAGAAATTACAACTTGTAACCATACAAGGATGATAACATCATTTTTATACTCAGAAGCAAATTTGTGAGATTTGTACCATCAGCAGTAATCAATAAAAACTGAATTAGAAGAAGAAAGGCATTGTTCCCACAACTGTAACCTTTCACCTTCCCTAGGTCATCACAGTATACAACAGAGATGGTTTCCTGGGTCCACAGTTTCTATGGAGACGCAGAGGGCTTAACATGCCAATACACACACCTGTCTAGCTCACCTCAGGGGCAACGCTGAAGGCTGTGGCATAGGTAAATTGTTTTAGGGTCAGATAAGGACAAGAAAAGAGACAGGGGTCAGAACTCAGAGGTTAGAGGGACATCACTGATTATCAGTGATACACGACTGCCTGCCCAGGAGTGGTACCATTTAGATGTGAGCCACCTTCAGAACTATTGTTTTCAAAAGCATGGTTCGTAAGTTCACCTACCTTCAAGGTTAGTCACCATACTCAGTCCCAGGACCGATCCATCCAGACAACCCTATTACAGCAAGGATCCTATTACTATGTATTTTGAATGCATGTTAAGTCAACTCTGCTTAACCCAAAAGGCCAAACAGCTGCTCAACTAAACTAAAAACTCTCCTCTTGGTTCTATCCAGACAAGAAGGCTATCTCAACCAGGCATCTCTGAGTACCATTGCCTCTGCATCATCCCAGTCAGTGACTCCAGCTACTATCAGTGCACAGCTTGCAATTCTGCTCAAGTGCAGGTACCAAATAGTTGGATTGCCTGGACATTGAGGATATCCTCAGACCAGCCTGGCTGTAAGTCATTCCAGGGCTCAGTCAGCAGCTCTAGTGCAGTAGAACTCAGTCAGCACTGCCAGACAATGAAGCCCAGCAAGCAGCCCTACCCAGCATCAGAGCAAAGGTACAGTCCAGCCAGCTAAGAGCTCACAGAGAGATCTGTGTAGTGGCCACTAGATGGGCCTTCCAGAACTAGCAACTAGACATAACCATGAGAGTGTGTCCCTGTCAACATTTGAACTTTATGTATCTGCTCAGATCTAAAACCAACAACACAGTAACAAAAGGGAATGTAGAAAACTGGGGAATTCCCAACATCTCTGGAAGCTACTGAAGAATTCCCACAATGTATCCTAAAAGAATAGAAGTCTATGAAATAACTGACAAAAAATAAGAATAGTTCTCCTTAAAATCCTCAATAAACAAGAGCCTTGGAATGAGGGCCAGTGAGATTGTTCAGCAGGTAAAGGTGTGTTGCCACCAAGCATAATCGCAATCTCCAGAACTTACATGGTGGGAGGAGAGAAAGAACAACTGCCACAGTTGTCCTCTGACACCCACACTCCCCCCCCCACACACACACATGCATGTACACAAAGAGAGAATACAGTAAATATATACTTTAAAAGAATATTTGAGCAAAAAAATAAGTTATATAAATAATAAATGATGGTGTGTGTGTGTGTGTGTGTGTGTGTGTGTGTGTGTGTAATTCATTATCCATTCATCTGTTGATGGACAACTTGATTTAACAGCAAACTGGATCAAGCAAAAACAATGACTCAGTAATCTAAAGATATATTGCAGGGCTCGCAGGGGAGAGGATCTGAGTGAGGTGAGAAAGGAAACTTGAAGTTCAACTCAAGTTATCCAATACTGAGCCAAAACTTCTGGAGTCTGATGTCAAGTGATTTATTTCTTACACATTTAAACACAGTAAAGCTTTGGGGGAAAGTGTCTACATGACAAAACTTTAGGCTCAGTGACTTAGCAGCTCCTTTGCAAAGTCAAACTCTTTAGCAAAGTACCTGTGACATTTTTCACAAGAATTGATTCTATCGACTGATCAGTAGTGCTCAGGACAAGGGCCTAGGGAGGAAGGGTTTGCAATAAGCATAAGAATGGGTTCTATTATCTGAGAAACAATGCTCAGGAATCTAGACTGGAGGAACAAGCAATAGCAAACTTTTTTACAAAGTAAGTGGAAACTCTTTCAAGAGGTTGAGTTCTATTGTCTGAGACACCATGCTCAGAATTTGGGGGGGGGATTCTATGAAGGCTGGCTTTACAGAATATCAAAATTATGGATATTCACATATGCATTCACAGCCTTCTGGATGGAAGACAGGTCTCAGTTTCTTCCACTGAAGAAAATTGCCTGCATGTTTAGCAATTCTGGTTTTCCTAGTACTATCTGTAAGTTTCTGCCTTCTACAATACATTAGTTGCAAGTATAAGCTCAGAGACAGAAAAAGACAACAGAATGGACAAAAATGGAGGTCTAGTCTAATAATGGAACTTCTCAAGAGATCAAGCATGCAGAGAGAGAGAGAGAGAGAGAGAGAGAGAGAGAGAGAGAGAGAGAGAGGATATTTAAACAAGCGATGACTAAATTGTACTCTAATTTGGGCCAGATGCATACATCCAAGCGTAGGATGCACAGAAATTTTTAATCAAATTCAGCTAAAGAGAAGTTCACTCACAAAAACAAAATCAAAGACAAAATTCCAAAGAGCCAAAATATATATAAAGCATTACATCTCCCTGATAACTTGAACACAGGTAGATTTCTCAGCAGGAACCCTGTTGGGCAGGAGAGAATAAACTAAAGTATTCAAAATGATAAAGAGAAAATCTACCAGCCAAGAATACTTTACCTAGCAAAGCTGTCTTTCAAAACAGTGCAGAAACACAGACTTTCACAGTGAGCACAGACTAAGGCAGCTCACCACCACCAGGTCTGCCTCTGAGGAAGGGCTGAGAAAAGCTCCTGAGGCTGAAACAAACATGAAACACACAAATACACAAAACTTAATGATGACGGGAAACAGAGCCATATTCAGAATGTTCTAGGGATGCAGCTGTGTGACATGACGTTATTCCACGTATGTGGATGAAAAGATAAAAAGATAAGCCTATAGGAAATATTCTGGACAAATAAGTTATCCCGGTGTGGACACAAACTGTATAAATTCCAGTATCAGAAACATAAAATGTTTGGGAACAGAGTAAAAGAATAGAGTTGCGTTACATAGTCCAAGTTGTTAAAATGTGTTTTTAGGGGTTAGAAACATGGCTTAGCAATTAAAAATGTGTGATGCTCTTGCAGAAGATACTAGTTCAGTCCCCATCACCCACATCATGTAGCTCACAGCTACCCATGACTCCAGCTCCAGGGGACACAATGCGCCCTTTCTGTACTCATGGTCACCTGCACTTACATGGCTCAGAAGCACACAAATACAAATACATGTTTTTAAATATGTTTTTATAAAACATTTCATGTAATACTTGTGGTAACTACAAAAAAAATAATTAGTATAAACATAAAAGAAAACAAGAAATGAATCAAACCACGCCAGTAGGGAAACCATCACTCCACAAGAAAAGACAATAGTATAGAGAGGAAGAAACAAAGACTGCAATAGAAAACAGGTGACAGTTGAAGTCCTCCCATATCACAAGCAGCTTTGGATGTACATGTATTGATTTTCCCCAATGAAAAAGTAAGCCATGATTGCACAGATTTTTTTAATGGTAAAATCCAACTATGTTCTGTCTACAGACACTCACTTAACTTTTAGCTTTTAGTCTTTTATGCATAGATTAAAGTTAAAGTGATAGAGAATGCTTTCCACACAAGGAAAAAACAACAAAAAGTCACGAAGGTAGCTACTCCGAAGTCTAAAAAAAATAGGCTTAGTAAAGAACTATAAAGAAAGGCCAAGGAAGAATTCATCTCATCAAGAAACTGCAATAGTTATAAATACATATGCAGCTACCAAGGAAGCAATTAAATGTATAAAGCAAATATTAAGGAAGAGAGAGAACAGGATAGAAACATAGTAGAGAACTCTAATACTCAACTAAGAAGTAAGTTTTGGGGCAGACAGGGTTTTTAGATCAACAAATGGACAGATATATAGAGACCATTCCATCCAGTAACAGGATATACATCTCAAAAGCAGACAGAACATTTCCCAAGATTCATTACAAAAACAATTACAAAAATTCATTACAAATCAATGTATGATGACTCATTTAATGACAACTATATTTTTATCTTTTTTAATCTCAATAGTATAAAACAATAAAGCTACAATGGAAGGAAATATAGCCTACCAAAAATGTACTGGGTATAACAAAATCAAATATAAGAATGCCTATTCCAGGAAAGTAGGGTAAACACATAAACAAACAATGGGATTCCTATATATTGACAATGAAGTATAGAAAATAATGAGGACATCATCACTCATAATACACACAGGAAATAAAATTAAGAATATCATTAACCAAGGTGCATTGTGAACTATAGCACATTAATGAAAGAAATTTGGGGAAACAAATGGAAAGGTGTCTTGAGCTCAGAGGAGAAAAATTAATATTGCTAAAACATTCATGCTACCCAAAACAATTTATAGCTTCAGTGTAGCTACTATCAAAATTCCAGTATTATTCTTCATAAAAACTGAAACAAATTTAAAGTTTATATGAAAACATAAACATACTAGCCAAGACAATCCTAATCAGTAAAAGGATGAAGCAGAAGGCATCAGTTGACCTGATTTTAAACTATACTGCAACGATATAATCATTGAATCAGTATATCAATTATAAAAAGAATAAACTCTGACCAGTAGAGCAGAATAGATAGTTTTCCCCACCAATAAAAAATGTAAGTCCCAAGAATACAAATATACACAGTGGAGATTAGCAAGATAGCTTAGCAGGTAAAGATGCTTGCTGCCACGCCTGACAACCTGACATCAGTAGCTGAGGTCCATGCGATGAGAGGAGAGAACCAACTCCTACAAGTTGTCCCCTGACCTCCATATACACACACAATAAAAATAAAATTGTTAAAAAATAATACACAGTGTGGAAAGAATGGCCTTTTTGATAATGGTGCTGAGGAAACCAGATGGTCACAGTATAAAAGAATACAACTGAAGTTTATCTGATATTCCATACAAAGTCAACTCAAAACGGATTAAAATTTTTAGTGGAAAGCTAAGAGGCGTAAAAATATGGAAGGAAACATAAAGGGAAAGTCAAGCAGCTTTGATCTGAGCAATGATTTTTTTGGGGAGATGAGGAATCTGACCCCAACATTACACAAGCTTCAAAAGCGATACCTAGACCACTAGAGCACAGCAAACTGAAGAGCTTCTTCACAGAAGAGAAACAGTTGACAGTCTGAGGAGATGACATGTAAGAGGAGAGAAAGTGTTTGCAAGCTGTGCATTGATAATGGGTGGATATCCACAATACGTATGGAACTCAACTAGATATTGAGAAAACAAAAACCAAATACAATGGCCAAAAGATTGGCATAGACACTACTCAAAAGAAGACATAAAAATTACCAATAGTTGCAGTAAAACCATGTGCTCTACAGCATTAATGAAAGAATTCAAATTAAGTTATAGTAAGATACTATTTGCCCTGTTAGAACTGCTACTATCCAGAAAGTAAAACAGAAACACTCTTATGAAACACAAGCTTTTGTATACTATTGATGAGTATTTGGTTGTAGACCCCTCCTCCTCCTTCTCCTTCTCTTCTTTCTTTCCTCCCACACTACAGCAACTTCCATGGCCTCCTTCCTTGGGGCCAGTGAACTCGCTTGCCCAAGAGCAGCTTCCCAATCAACCTGCATTTAATATAATCTAATCTAGCTTGAATGGGCTCATTTTATCAGCAAAGAAATAACCTATCAATGAGAAGATAAATTAGAACCCTGAAGCTGAGAAACTCAAAATCTAAAAATATAATTAGAAAACAAAACCCAACAAATTTACTCTTGGATGCTTGTACAATAATCTCCTCCAAATTAAAACATTTCATCTACAACAATGACTTGTGTGGCAAGTTAGACCCACATGTGTAATAGTGGCATCAATGTTACAGCAGTAACCAACTTCTTCCTAGTTGTATGTAAGTCCCCCTTCCCAAAAGAAACACATACTTATATTGAAAGTGAGGCCCAAACCCCAGTGTTGGAGCTCACAGACCCCACAGGGGAAGGTCCTGCTGTTGTTCTGCTGAATGGACACAGTATCAATTTGCTGTTTAAATTTGTATCCCTGATCACAGATTCCTGCAGCTATTACACCTCCTTAGAGAAGTTTCTTTCTGCAGTGGATAATAGTTAATGCAGAAACTCACAACTAATCAAAGCTCAGAGAATAAGTTTCAGTAGTTTCAGTTCTTAGCCACAAACAGGGCATCTTCCTCACACCTATGTCCCCACCCTTACCCCAGGCTTACAAACCATTGTGAAAGAAGAGGCAGAAAGATTGTAAGAGCCAGAGGTCAGGGAGGACTAGAACAAAGCAGTGGCTTCTGGGAATAATAGGGCTGCACTCATGGATCACAGCCCCTATGACTGCCTGCACAAGACCTACACAGATTAAGCCACTTCATATTCCAGCATAGAGGAGGTAGGTGCTCAGCGGATGGCCCCACATACTTGCATATATAGCCAGCACAACTTGGATGCAGTGGGTTATAAAACAGAAAAAAAAGACATACACTTAAGAAGGAAGGCGGGGGTGGGGGGTGGTGACAGAACTGGGAGAAATGACAGAAGAATGAGGGCCAATACAATCAAGATACATTCTATGAAATTCTGTTAACAAAATATTATACTAAAAAATTCCATCCCAGGGGAAAATCCCTTAAAACTCAAAAATTCTAAAGGAAGAAGGCTCCTTAAGATTCAAGAAGAAAAACAATTCATAAGTCTTAAAAAGTTCCTGAAATTTATCATGCTCACAGGCCCCTCCTTCCCAAGGGGTATATAAGCAATAAGACTGCTGCAGAAGGGAATTCCCTAAACTGTAGAGCTGCCTGTGAATCATAGGGAGCCAGGCTGGGGTGAGCTTTCAGTGATACAGATGTCCTTTAGTCGTCCAATAATCCCAGTAAACCCCTGTTCACTGTGTTGAACTCTGATGGAATCATTACTTTGGTTTGGTCAGCTCTGTGTCCAGGGTGAGTAGATATTTGTTCAAATCTCTCCAGGAAAATCTCATCCAACAGTCCTTTACCCTGAGATTTTGATTGGTATTTAGAAAGGGTGTCTATTCCCCTCCATGTTCATCACAGTTCTATTTGCAGCAGCCAGGATACAGTACCAGCCCAAATATCCCTCCTCAGCAGAGCAAATAAACAAAACATGATACAGAGACAATGGGATACTATTCAGCCTAAGAAATGAAAGACAGTTCTGGAATTTGCCACAGTGTAGTTGAGAATGATACTGTGCTGAGTGAAATAAATAAATAAGGACAAAAAGACAAATGCTCCCTGCCCTAGCCCATGAGCCATGCTAAGTCACCACTTCCAGAAGCTGATAGCAGACTGGTGCTTTCCAGAGACTCAGGGACCATGGGTAGGAGAGTAGGGTAGCTACTTACACAGGAGGAAGGCGGAGCTTTAGAAGTATAGTGTACAGCACAGAGAACGCCATTAATAACAACATTCAATGTGCATTTTAAAACTTGTGAGGACCAAGTGAGAACCTAGTCTCACTACAAAATATTCATTGTTCTTCTGTGAGGGGCAGGTTAGTTGTCTGATTTGATTCTTGCACACTTCATTTGTAAGCCATAACATCACCTCATACCTCAGAAATAAACACAACAATTTACACTAAGATAAAACTATAGAATTGTGGAGAGATCACTTGATCATACAAGAAAAGACAAACAGTCATAGAGACACAGGCAATGGGTTCAGAGGGCACTTCGCAAAAGAGGAAATGCAGACTCCATTGAATATGGAAGCCCTGGGGTGTGCAGGACCTGCCTACTGGACATGCACAAACAGAAGCCAGACAGCACCAGGCAGCCTTCCCTGTGGCTGTGATTTAGAAGCAATTCCAGCTTTGTCTGCTCTTGAGAACAGAAATTGGTAAAAATCACTTCGTGAAGTCCTCTGGCCCCAGCTTGTGAAGGCGAGAACATGCTTGCTGGGCTCTGTACTTCCAGTCAGCTGCCCACTCCCAGCCTGCCCAGCTCTTTGCTGCTGGAACCCTAGAGGGCCTCTCCAGCTGGGCTTAGCCATGGGAGGAGGTCAGAGTCAGGAATGGGGGCAATGCCTAGGGCTCTTTTCCCCATTGGCCCCACTTTCTGTATGCACCCCACTTCTCGGTCACAGTCTTTGCTACACACTACTCCAGTGGTGAGGGGCAAGAGCAGAATTCACTCAGTGTTTGCCTACTACATAAATCCAAAGCCATGCAAAGCTACAAATGTTGTTTATATATTACAGCCAAGAAAGCAGTGGTTAACACTTCCCTGAAAGTAATGCTTCTCCCTCCTAGAGAGAGGGAGCAAACGGGGACATTCCACAGGGCAGTGAGCTACCTCTGTGCCACAGTGCACACAGCTGTATCCTTGAATTATTGCTTCTTGGACCAGTCCTATATATTACTTGTGTGTTATATATTGTCTAATAAACCTCAATTTTAAAAGATAACCAGGATTTTTTTTCCAGAACAAATACTCCATTATTTCAACAGCCACCACACTAAGGTTTCCTAAAGATATGCAAAATTATGTTTTCGCAGAATTTCCAGAAATTAAAAATACTGAACAAAAGAGTCAAGGTTCCAAGCATTTTTAATGATTATATTCAGCAGAGTAACATTTATTTTAAAAATAATTAGCCCAATAAATTACAACTTTTTAAACAATGCTTCATGAATAAGCGTATACCTAAGTTTCCAATAAATACAGTAGGTTTTGTCTCTAAAGAAAGGGCCTTGTATTTCATGTTAAGAACTGGAAATACAGTTCCCCAACATTACAGAGGCAAAGGGAGAAGGAACGGAGAAGGAGGGCTGAGGAAATGGCTCAATGGTTAGAGCTTGCCATACAAGCCTAGGGACCAGACCTGAGACTCCCCAGGCCTTGTGTAAATATTGGGTGGGCTGGTGGCCTGCCCACAATTCCAGCAGAAACTAGATAGCCAGACTAGACAGATAAGTTAAACTGATCTCAATAAGGTAGAGTGTGATGAAAAAAGACTCCCAACTCCAACCTCAGGCCTCCACACACATTTGAACACACATGCATGTGTCCTTACAAATTCATGTGTTTCCATTAACATGTAAACATGCATACATGCATGTACACTATACAAGCACATAAGAAAGACATAAGAGAGAATAGAGGGGGGAAAGAAAGGGAGGGGAGTGCTGGGTAGGGGAGTTGAAAGAGCAGCAGATGAGGACATGGCTCTTGTCACCAGCTGAGTGATCAAAGCCACCACTGAAGTCACTGAAGGGCATGTGAGTAGATAGGCTCAGGTGGAGATTTGGGGAAGGCCACACCCAGCAATGGGTCACAGGCTGGATATAGCATTGCTTGTGACAGAAAAGTCACAATTTAGTGTCTGGGGGTCTTCAGTACCCTGAGGTCTTTCCTGGATGAGCTCTTGCCTGTTTGTATTGCAGAAGTGTTCTGGGGTTCCGTCTGCCTCTGGGCTCCTGGAGGATGTCCTGGGAAGGAACACTTCCATCCAACAAATCCTACTTCCAAGGCACCTGAGCCCCTGGTCACTTCTCCAAGCAGATGCCCACTGACATTACTATGGCAGATAATTCACCTTCTGAGTTTGTCTGGAGAACAGATGAGATCACACATGACTCAGCTGGTGCCTGGGATAAATGCAGTCCCACGTCTGCTGTTTTTACAAAATCATGTACTAGATAGAAGGCTGGAGCAGGCTGCAATGTGCCCCGTGTGCCATTAAGCAACATTTATGTATTATTCTGCAAGAAATAAAGATTCCAGGAAGATAACAGAATAGGTCACTGGGATTGAGGTGGGAGCCGTTACCAATTAGATTACTGACAATAGTTCAGAAAAGACTTCAAGGGACAGAAGATGGCACTGAGCCACAGAGTCAGCTACACCAAAGAGATCCAGAGTCAGCACAAACAGCCATGACACCCCAATCTCTTAGAGGAGGAACTCCTGAAATGACAGAAGGCCATCCTTTTCAAGGTTGACTGGTGTCACCTCAAAGAGATTCACTACTTCATAACTATCGGTCCTTCATCACATGACCTAATTTGTAAATAAGGCCGTTGCAGAAGGGAAGGTGCAATTATGGGAACTGAGACATCTTTAATCCATGATGACCCATATCCTAAAACCAGGAGAGAGGTTCCCAGCCAGCAGATGGTCTGCGCCCATGAGGGTAAAGATTGGAGTGATGTGTCTCTATTCCAGGTCAAGGAACAAAAGCAAGAGAACCAAGAGCAGACCCTTTACAGAAGGAGACAGCAGCCTGGCCAATACTTTCCCATATGCTTCCAGTCTCCAGAGGACAACAGAGTTGTGCTGCTTGAAGCCATCGAGTTTGTAGAATGTGGTAGCACCAGCCACCAGAACACAAGCCTCTTCCTGGCCCCAATCGAAGGTTAATTCCTAAAACTTTCTCATACTGATGGCCCCATATACAGCAATAGCATTCTGTGGCTTAATAAAATCACACCCATACATAATACTGGGTTTCCTCTGTCAGGGCAAAAGTCAATGAACCAATCTAATGAGCTAGTCAGAGCTTCTTCATATGACCTGATTTGTGCTAGAGGACTCTTCCTCTGTGTTCTTCCCAACCTAGAGGACCCTGTCACCTCTGATTCTCCTGACCCTGTTGAAGATGGATCAGACAAAGCTAAAGTATGCTCTAGACCAGGTATATTAAACACATTTGTGTATGTGAGCATGCATTCCTATGTGTGAAGTATGCGTGTGTGTGTGTGTGTGTGTGTGTGTGTGTGTGTGTGTGCGCACGCTCGCATAAAGGTCAGAGGTCCACCTTGTTTTTGAGACAGAGTTTCTCAGTTTTACCTGGCTAGACTGAGTTGCCAGGGTTGTTATGCTACAGACACTCATCCTTCAGTGCATCCAGCTTCCAGAATGGCCAGAGCCCATGATTCTTGCTGCCTGGGAGAATGTCTCTGCCCAAGGTCGCTTGTACCCACCCACTCCTTGCACCGAGCAGCCATTGTTCTGTTTGCTGCTATGGCTTGAACAAGACTCCCCACCCCCACCTCAGCATTTTGCAGAAACCCTCACTCCAGCTCCCTTCCCATTGTATCTTCCAGTCTGCCCTGGTAGACTGACTAGTTTTATGTCAACTCAAGCTACAGTCATCAGAGAGAGGGAGCCTCCATTGAAACAATACCTTCACAAGGTCAGGCTGTAGGCAAGCCCGTAAGCAGCACTCTCCCATGGCCTTTGGATCAGTTCCTGGCTCCAGGTCCTGTCCTGTTTGAGTTTCAGCCCTTACTTTAAGGATAGGCAATGACATATAAGTGTAAAACCAAATGAACTGCCTAATCTGTTTTTGCTCATGGTATTTCATCACAACAATGGAAACCCTAACTAAGACACCTGAAGATCCTGTGCAAGCACTGAGGGTCCTGAAGCAGGTGTCTGGTTGCCACAGCCCTTGTAAAAGTCACTTAGAAATTGTGATTGCTAAAATCCATAGACTCCTCATTAGGGCCCAAAGCAACTAAAACATTAATAGAAGCCTGGTACCCCTGCTTTTGGGGTTCATCTATCTCCTTTAGGTACCTATCGACAGCTTTCAAAATATTGTGCTCTGGACCCATAAAAGGTGCCCTGGTCATTGTCCTGAACCTGCAGCCATGTTAGAGTCCAGGAACAAATAACAAGTCTGGTGGATAAACATCCTTGCTGTAACACTAAGACTACCCACAAGCACCAGGGAAGCTGAACAAACAGATCACTTCTCTAAGCAAGGGGAGTTGTACAGTCATAGAGCAGGAGACACTGCCTGGGGTCCACTTTGTCCCCTCACACAGTAAGGACTCTTGACCACACCATAGAAACAAAGCCAAGACAGAGGTCAACCAAACCATACGATGCCCAGGTTTGCTTGGTTTTGCATACATTTTGACCCCTACCCTGAATCTTCTCTTTAAATGTAAAGGCCAGGTCAGCACCCCCAAAATGAATTTAGGGTCACTTGGGCCCACTATCCCATGCTTATCAAATCACCTTTCTCTGCCTCCCACCATGACTGGTCTCTTTAGAGGGTGGACTGGGATATATGCACGAAGCTTCTTATCCCTGCTGCTCATCTGAGCTATCCTGCTGTCAATCGCCAGGGAGCCCCTAGCACTGCTTTCAGACTATATCCTTGGTTAAGACACAAATCTTTCTTTGTTAAATAAATAAAAACCATTTGTTTATTTGTACTCTATCGGGAGTCCTTGCAGCTAAGCCGAGAAAGTGCCCTACACAGCTCATCTCGGGATTTCTCTGTTCATCTGATCTTGTGTGAGAAACCACCACCCAACTCCTGACTCAAGCTACTGGCTCTTTGTCATTACATATCAGTGTGTGGTCTGGGCTTGGTCCAGTAGTAATGGCTCCTGTGATCAGTGAGCCTAGCTGCACAGAGAGCAGATGATGTACTTCTCAGACCATGCACTGTCTGACTGGCAGGCTGTGCTGGTGGGCGGGGGGAAGGGGGAAGCTCAGAGGACCTGTTAGCCGGGCCTCAGTTCCTCCCATGTGGGTAAACCGAACCTGCCCACAGTGCAGGAGCTCAGACACAAAGCCTGCATTCAAACCACAGTGAGTGGAAGCTATCAGCCTGTCAAAGACTAGGTCTGAAAGCCACAGTGTAGAGCTCACAGAGATAGTCAGAGTTCATAAGAAGAAACACAGATAGATATGCCTCCAACAGAAATTATCACAGAATTTGTGGTCATCCCTCACCCACAAGGCCCAGACCTACAGTCTTCATTGCCCAGCCTCTGATGTTTACACTTCTTGTTGGTAGAGCACTTGAGGACTGTCATGACTCCACCTTCTTCTCTCCTCCTTCAAATGGTTTCTTTCCTTTTTAGAATAAGGTGTTCGGTATGTTTCAGATACAAGCCTTCCACCTCATCCCATGTCCTCCAATCCAAAGCCATCTCGCTGATAGCGGAAGGACCAGCACCCAGATGGCTGGAACCTCTTCTGCTGTGTCCTTGTGAAGCATATCCCTTCCCCCTCTTTGTGGGGAGTGGTTTGAAATATTTCGGGTACAGCTTTCAACCTCCCTTCCCATCACATGTCAGACGAAAAACTCTTCTGATAATTAGGTGCTATACATGAAGCATTTAAAGATGGCTGGACCATTTCTGCATCCCTACGTGTCTCTTTAAATTAGTTATGAATTCTTAAAGGGATTCTTGGTCATTAATTACAATTAAGTCCACCAAATGCCATGTCAGGGAACATTCCTGACCTGCTCTCTGAAGCTTGATCAATTTGCTTGATGGATGCCACTGCACCAGCCGGTGGGTCAGCTGAACTTAATGACGAATGGCATGGTAACCCCTGGAGCCCCTGGATTCCAACAGGACCTGCTGCTAGACTTAAACGTGTGTCCTAGAACATGCCCTTAGCCACACACACTTCACATTGAGAGTGACGCAGGTGACCACTCTGGAAGGATGCCATGTTCAAGCACCAGGACTAACAAGTCAGTGGATTTGCAGGGAGTGTCCAGATAGAGCAACTGTCCCCCAAGCCCAAAAGGAAAGCCTTTAATGACCGCTAAATATCAGTAAGCTAATCACTAAACAGGCTAATGCTCATGCTTTCAATAGATTGACCCAAATGGGGATGTAGCACCCAGAGTTGGCCAGAGTGAAGCTGGCCTCATTACTCCATTATGACTCTCTGGGGACACAGTGGTCCAACACCAAATGCTTCGCCACAGATGTTGAGTTGTTGCTGTGTCTCTGGAGGTAAAAGACACCTACTGTGAGGCTACATATCTGGGTCAGCCCTACCTAGAGCACACAGTGAGTGTATTCTAAGATGCTCCTTCTGAGCCTCGTGAGCAAGGGTTTGTTCTGCATCAGAGGATGTCGAGAATGGATGTGCTGTCCAGGAACCTGCTTGTGGAAGACAGAAAGCAACATTCCCTGCTGCTTTTACTCTGAGACCTCACTTCCTGTATGGATGATGAGCCCACACTGAGAGGAAAAAGCTTAGCCCCTAGTCCTCCCCTACTCATTTCTGAAGACAGGAGTTGGAGAAGACTCTCTTGTACTTTGAATGCATAACCACCTTAGAAACAAGAACTGGGCAATAAACTCTTGTTTTAATGACAGTTTATAATCCTGTAATGTCCCACTGATTCATTGTTGAAACTGGTTAACATCTCCTTTACAACAAGCAGGAACTTCACCGGTGAGGATTCCTTTAATTTGTTGTAACACTTCATGGTCATTCTAAAGTTCCAGATGTGCCCACCACAGCTCTGGGATGCCTTTTTATGTGCAATGGGCACTCTCTGGTCTGTCTTACTCTAGATACATCTTTTGTGGGAATCCCAGGCATCCTGAAAGGTGGAGACACAATATAGCCATGGGGTGGTATATTTGTCTACCCAGACCAAAGGATTTGGATTACACATACTAGTAAATATATGAACTTAGTATCTCACAGGTTAACATCCTAAAATCAGAAACTCACAGCAGAACCAAATGACAGCCTTTGTCAGACCCAATTTACAAAGGGACACCAGTTGTAGCTTGTTCTTCCTCTCCCTGAAGCCAGACTTACCTCATCCTGAACAGACCTGACTTCAAAACTCACACCCCTCAGTTGACTTAGGGCCTCCTCAGTTAGGTTTCTATTGCTGTGGGAAAGATCAGGGCCAAAAGAAACTTGGAAAGGAAAGGGTTACTTAGCTTACATGCCCCAATCACAGATGGAAGTCTGGGCAGGAACTCAAGGCAGCAACCTGGAGGCAGGAATTGAAGCAGAAGCCATGATTATTGGGTTAATCAGCCTGCTTTCTTATAGCACCTAAGACCACTTGACCAGAGATAGCCCCGCCTACAGGTGGTGTCCTCCTCCATCAGGTAAACACCCCATAGATTTGCCTAGAGGCCAATCTGCTGGGGGTGTTTTTATCAGTCAGTTATGGTTTTCTCTTTGCAGATGACTAATTTATATCAAGCTGACAAAAAACTAACCAGCACAGGGCTCCACCCACTTTTGATAAGGGAAGCTTTCCATTGTTTCCAAAGTGTGCTATATGTTTGCATTATATAGTGTCCATCACTGCTGCATATCTGAAGCACAGGGAAGCAGCTTATGCCAATTCACTTGGTTGCACTGACTGTAAGTCATATATAGCCCAGTGAGGGAGAAATAAAATACTGTTGCCAAGGCCCCGTTGAAAGCACAGACCACTCTCTTCTGTGAGTGTGGTCCTCACCCAACATCCTTAGGCTAGGCATCCTTAATTTCATCTTACAGATAAGAAACTGAGGTTCAAAACAGTTGGTACTTAAAGCTACAGAAAAGGTCAGAAAAGGTCAGGGACTACAGAGGTGGCTTGATGTTAAGAGAGCATGCTATTCTCCCAGAAAAGCAGATTTTGGTTCCCGGTACCTATGGAGAACAGCTCTCAATAACCTGTAACTCCAGCTCCAGAGGATCTGGTGCCCTCTTCTGACCTCTGAGGGTACCATACTTATAGATACACAGACACACATACATATGCACACTTGCATACACACACACAGAGACACACACACAGATACACAGACACACACTCAAACACACAGACACACACATATACACATACAGAAAGACACACACATACATATACACACACACACACACACGAGATTTGGCTCTATTATAGACAAACCATAGACAAGCTTCAAGAACTCAGAGTTTCCAGGCAGACCAGTCAGAAAGATACACATGCTCCATGCTCAAACCACACAATGGGGGATGGAGTTGAAGACAGTAGTTGGCAAGCTGACCATGAGGGAGTGGGGGGAAACACCTCTTCTGTGAGGCCATCCTGTTTAGCAGTGTTTCTGATCTTCAGAATCTAAGTTAAGTCCTGCTAAAAGTAAGCTGAGGCTGCAATAGCCCAGACTGCAGAACTCATGTCTAGAGACTCTCTCAGGCAGTCCTAACCAAGTACAAGTTGAGAAGAGGGAGAGTGGAGGCAGGGGAGCTTTGTGAGGGAGTGTTCTCAGCAATGGTGTGGTTGATGAGTCAAGGTAATGCTGCAAACACCTCAGGTCCCACACGGCACACAGATTCAATGGTGCCATGAGCTCCCAAGCACTTGAGCTTAAGCACAGACAGGCCACAGACATTTCACCCCACTGCCGCAGCAGGTTAGAACACTCTCCAGGATCATTGGGATGGAGAGGGGCATGTGATGAAAGGGAAGAGGCCAGTTCCATGGATCTGGGCCACCGGACCAAGATCTGTTTGCTCGCTGTGCTTGTTGGGATGTGACCAGCAGGGGTAGAAGAGCAGAGACAATGGAGTCATTCTAACTTTTCAGAGTCACTCTGAAAAGCCAGACTCCCGGTCACCAGGACACAGGACTAACTGATAACTTGTGACTCAGGGCCAACTGTGTTTGAGGCCATTCCAAAGTCTCCCAGGAGCCAAGAGACCTGGATACGGGATCATTTCAGGGTGGGCCACTAGAGGGCCAAGGACAAGGTTAAGTGACTTTGGGTGGTACACTGTCCTACCTCCTTCCTTGCTCCATCCTCCAGGTCTCCCGATCCTACCCCAGGATCATACCTCCTATATAAAACATGGGGATTTTCCTCACCTTATCTCCATAGAAACCACACTGAGGCAGACACATGGGGCTGCCAGACCCTTGTCTGCAAACACTGCATTCCCTCCACCCCAGGGAAACTTCTGGAACCCGACCTTGCCTGGCATGTACACATCAGACTTGACAGGAGCCACACTACAGAGTATAAGGAATGGAAGGCAGGAAGCCCTATATTCATGAATGGAAGGAATAACCTGGATTCCCCTAAGGCAGCCATTATGATGTTGAACACACTGCAAGGGAAGGATAGAGACCTTGTTGCCTCAGCCACAGAGAGAGCAGTGGGCTGGAACCTTGACTGCATTGCCTTTCTGTCCATGTACCTGTCTGGTCATTTGTCTGTACAGTCTCTTCATTTGGCCATGACACAAGCCACAGTGTCCCGGCTGGCACTCAGTGAGGCCAGTGGCCATCCTCCCAGCAGCATATCTGAGCCTCCTGGGTCTTTGGTCTCTTTCCCTAACACTCCCCCCCCAGCCCCAAACAGCAGGGAAGGAGTAGATGAGACGTGCTCTAAGAAGGATTTGGGGTAGCACACTGGTAAACAAAATAGGAAGAGCTGCTTGGAAAGATTCTATGGGGTTCGAGCAATCAAAGCCCTCAGCTTGTCTTAGAACACCAAGCATGGGGTCACCACCGCTCCCTGCAGGACTCGGTGCAGCCCGATGGTGGCTTGGTGGGGAAGATACAGGGCCAAGAAAATAGAACACGTCTTGTCAAGAGCTCGGCAGGAAGCAGCAGTGAGGACCAAGCTACCTCAGAGTGCACTGCCACTGTAGGAAATTAGTCATGGTTAGCAAAGCAAACTGATCCCCATGCAGAGCTCAGCAGGCAGGACACATGAGGATCTCTGGGGCTGAAAAGGCCCTCATCCTCTGGCAACTGCTCAAGTCCAGTTAATCCTGGCATCCACGATGTTCCAAATCAACTCTTTAAAAAAAAAAAACAACTTATTTTCAGGGCCCAAAACATAAGGCACTGAAGATAGTCATGACAGGGTAGCAAGAATGTCGCCTACATACATGGAAATAGCATGAAAGCCCCAGGTACAGATCACAGGGTAGGAGCTCATACCTCACAGCACACCTCGAGGTTCCCAGGCTCTGCAGAGCTTAGAGGCGATGTGTTGGGGTTGGTTTTGTGTGCTGTGTATTCAAATGCTGATTACTGTGCCCAGAGATCTGGTTGTAGGTCATATGTTGGCACTCTCAAACATCTCCTGTCTCAATGCTATGTAAAAATTGTTTTCCATCACCTCTGATTGGTTAATAATGAACTGATTCGACCAATAGCTGGAACAGGAAAGAATAAGGCAGGACATCTGATCCCAGTGAGGGGGTCCCAGATGGAGACACAGACAGACAGACAGACAGACAGACAGACAGACAGACAGAGAAATTGATTCACCGTGAGGTCACCATGAGGAGAGGATAGAGGGTACAGGAACAGCCAGGGGAAGACCAAGATGGCAGGTAATGTCACATGGCTGGGAAAGAGGCCAGGCCAGTATAGTTAGGTTACAATAGCACGGCATCTGCCCAGCTATTAGTGCAAGAAGCTTATTAATAAAATATCAGATCTTCATGTCTTTATTCAGGTACAGGGGAGGCAAAGAAAATGTCCAAAATTACTTTATAGCAATGTATTTCCATGTATCTGTAAAGTGAGATAAGGGCTTTGCCCAGGGGATACATGGGACCCTGAAACTGGGTCAAATGAGGATGGACCCAGCCAGGCCAGAGGACTAAGTGGAAAGAGCAGAAGAAAGCTCTAGGATGCTGCAGAGAGAAGCAGCAACCTTGAGAGCCCAGACGTGGGAACCTGGGGAGTGAACGCAGCCTGCACCTGTGTTTGTGACATGGGAGAATGGATCTTATACCTGAGGAGGGGAAGAAAAGAAGGATGGAGGAGAGGAGAAGGACTGGGAGGCCCAGAGAGGAAGCAAGAAAGGAAGCCAGATATTTTATCCCACCTAGGAAGCCCACCTAGCCTGTGACAAGGAAACTAAATAAAAGGGTGCTATGAAGCTGGGGAAACAGCTCACTTGCTTAGCCTGGCCTAGGTTCCCTCCCCAGCCCTGCACACAACAGAAGAAAGTAAAAACCACTTCTTAGATGTGCTGCCTGCACAAGATCAGGACAAGTTCAAGCCAGTCAGCATTCTAGCTGGAAGGGAGGAACCTCAGGCATATGGGACCAAAGCCACTTCTGTGAGGGTTGCTTGAGCTTCTTCTGTCCCTACAGCATAGGGGTGGGGTGGGGATGCAGCCAGAGTCAGATGTGGGCCACACTCTGCTGGGCTTAGTTAGTGTTAGTTAGTTAGTTAGTTAGTTAGTTAGTTAGTTATCGTGGGGATGAGGACGAGTGGGTTGTACATACTATTATGTATTTGTGGAACTTAGAGGACAAGCTTTGAAAGATGGTTTTCTCCTTCTACCATGTGATCACCAGGGATTGAACTCAGCAGACGTGGTACTTCTCCACGGCCCAGGAATTGAATCTTTAAGCTGGACTTTATGCAGAAGACCTGTAATCTGAGAAGGCAGTGGATTGACATCCTGAAAACAAACAGCCTCTCGTGTCATTGCCACTGGCTGGCTTTACTGCAGTTCTCAACCCTCGGGGTGCAACCCACACATGGTTGGCTATCAGATATTCTGTATATCAGATATCTGCATTATGATTCATAACAGTAGCATCCTGAAACACCTAGACCAGGTGGTTTCTGCTGATATCAATCTTATGTCCCTCTAGGGACTTCAGGGTAAAGAGTGAACTCGGAACCAGAAAACATTATCAGTATGTTATCCCACAGCTGAGCTTTCCAATAATATATCCGTGCAGATTCCTGTCTACAACACTGAATACAGTGTTCTACACACCCCACCCTTTATCAACTATTGCTTATGGTCAAGAGGCCAGAGTCTTGATGGTAGATGCCCCAGTGTAAAAGTCAGGGTATACACAGAGATGGTCCTTTTCAAGTCCCTTCCAAATCTCAGGGTCCCTTTTCTGCCTTTTCTAGCTTCTTAGGGTGCCCATATTCTTTAGGTTGCTGCCCCTTCCAGTTTACAAGTGGACAGTCTGAGTCCTTCCCTGACACTGACCCCTCTCACCTAGGACCCCATGACACATGATTTACTTGGCTAATACAGAATACACACCCCATCAAGGTAAGGGTAGTGACCTTGATTTATTGACAACCTTATCTGACAGATTCTTAGACTCCAGGGTCAGGACATGGACATCTCTGTTGACCACACTGGCATTCACTATGTCTTTTTATCTTTAAACCCAACAGCTTTAAGATGGCCTAAGCCCAGAGTCCAAACATCAGAGTCCAAACATCTTCCTAGGTCCTTCAGATCCTTCCACATGCTGTGCCCAGCATCCCTTGAAGGTATCACCAGACCAGCAACCTTATGAAGAAGACATTACCCTCCCTAGCACATCCACCCTTGGGGACCAGAGCTGATAACACCCTAGCTGATAGCAGGGTTTAGCAGCTCAAGTAGCAGCCCAGCCTCAACAGCAAGTACAGGAGCCCTTCTTCCTCACCCTTGATAACAGAGAAAAAAGGAACCCACCAGGTGAGCAAAGAACTGAGAAGAGACTTGAAATTTTTGCTTTTCTGAGCCAGGAAGAGAAGAGATGACTGTCAGTGGCTGGTCAGAGCTGGTGCTGTCAATGGCAGAGGCAGGAAGGAAAAACCAGACCAGCCTTGCCCTTCTCACACCCAAAGAGGCACAGAGAGGTATGGCTACTACTGCCTGAGTTCACACAGCAGCTCAAAGACACAGGTCTGAGTGGAGCTATGTATGGCCCCCTAGCAGGGTCCCTCTGATTGTAAAGGGGCATGATGGGGTGTCAGTGATGTCATGGATCCCCAAAAAGCCTCTCTATTTTTTTGTAGGGCACATTCTACACACAGGAGATAAGTTCTCTTTGGTTGGGGCTATGGTTTAGTGGCAGAGCACTGTCGTAGCATGACCAAAGCCCTGGGTTCGATTCTCAGGACAGCCAGGGTCGGGGAGAATAAAAAAGAGTTGAAGTTCTTTTTCTCTGCCTCTTGGTCTTTTGTCTGCCATCAGCTGGATCCACAGAGGTCTCTGTCTGTGAGGCAATCATACCACATCTCTCCAGCAGAGCTGACAGCTAAGGCCTGACAGCAATACCGCTAAGACCTTCATCCTGAGGCTCTGAATGAGGCTGGAAGGCCTTAATAGGGAGTTGTCTTCGCCCCTTCGCCCCCCACCCCCCTGGGGTGGATGTAGACCCACAGCAAGATGAAGGCATCTCTGTCAAGGCTAAAATCCAGGAATCAGATAAGGCTCGGCCACACAGAGATGCTTTAAACAGTTAAATCCCAGTCACATCTCCAAGTCCCCAGAATAACTGGCAATGGCCACTTCTGAATGCACTAGCTGCTCTGGCTCCAAGCAAAGAACAGCTGTCCCACCACTGTTGAACTCAGGAGCTTTTAGGGCCAGGACTCATGTGCTGCAAATCCAGTCACCAGTGAGCCGTTTCCCCCACGGCACTTTAGGGAATTTGTGAAGTCCACTAGAGAGCATTGCCAGTAGCTGTTCACCAAACGTGAACCCCAAGATAGGACAAGGTAGAATTCCTGGACTATAGATGTTCCAAAGACCAGGCTCCTCCTGGCCCATGTGTCACCTGGCTTACATCCTGACCCGTGGTAGCTCATCTCACTAACACCCAGAACCGACATTCCTTTACCCCTTCATCACAATGTGTTCCTGACCCTGGAAATTCCCTGGGCCACTATTCCTCCTCACCTGATAAGCTAGTCCCGCACACCTCCACCTTGCATATATAATGTATATGATATATTGTATATAATATATACTTGTAATAATATATGTTATATATCATAAATATTATATATAATATATGAGCTATAGATAATGTATATAATAACTATTAAAGGTAAAAAGATCACAAGCTTGAGAGTGAACAAGAAGGACTTGGGAGGAGTTGAAGAGGAGGAAAAAATTATGTAATTACATTTTCATTTTAAAAAATAAATCAGATAAGGGAGATTAAGAATAAGAAAACAAAAACAAAAATGAAAATGTTCCTCAGGCCAGTCTAATAGATCTAATTTTTCTAAATTGCATCCCCTCTTCCCAAGTGAATCTAACTATGTCAGGTTGACCAAAACTAAGCAGGCTGATCCCACTATACTGAGGAAGGCAACCGTGGAAGACAAGAATTCACACCCACGCATGCTCATTGTGTGCACACACACACGTCCACACCCACACATGCTCATCATGTGCACACATACATGTATATACCCACGCATGCTCATCATGTGCACACACACACATGTCCACGCCCACACATGCTCATCATGTGCACACACACATGTCCAC
>NW_021620773.1:4365554-4372356 GCF_004785775.1 Grammomys surdaster
ATGTCCACGCCCACACATGCTCATCATGTGCACACACACATGTCCACGCCTACACATGCTCATCATGTGCACACACACACGTCCACACCCATGCATGTTCATCATGTGCACACATATACACAATACTTATACGTGGCAAACACCTAAGTTGTTTGGTTGGTGCATGTGTGTCTGTTTTCAAAGCCCCTGTACTGTGTCGATATTAGATAAAGTGGACTGTGGGGATAGAGAGGAATACTTCACAATAAAATTTTCAGTGCATCCAGCTTTAAAAATTCCCAATTCCCATGCATCAGGTAACAGATAGACAAAAACGGATAGAAATACAAGGAGAATAGACAAACCTACAACCAGCTAGAATCTGTTGACACACGTCTTAAGAGCTGAGAGAGCAAGCAGAAAAAAGGTCACTGAGGAGAGGAACGTTGAAGAACATGAATAGCAAATTGAACTCAGAGAAAAACACAGGAAAAATGGACCCAACAGACACAGAAGAGAAAAGTCCAGTACTTGCCAAACTGGATAATAGGTTGGGCCATCAATCAAGTGTCAAGAAGTCTTAAGGGAATAAAAAGATGTCTAGTTCATTCCATTAGAACAATTCTGGGCAAAGGATAGCAAACTGTCTCCTTTGGCAGGATGCAGGAGGAAGGGGCAGTTCTCCTGGACAAGAAGCCATCAAGAGGCTGGGTGTAGCCCAGGCATCTAGGGAGAATTACAAGACTTTACAGATATGTGTGACACTTGTATTCCCTACAGGCTCTTCACTACTGTGTATGAGGAAGGAAGACCAGGGAGGGCAAGTCTTGAGGTTTGAAGGAGAAATGCTTCCCATGAGCTCAGGTGTTTAAACTTGGTACCCTGTTGGTTTTACTGTTCAGGGAGGTTCTGGAATCTTTACAAGATGTAGCTTTGCTGGGGGAAGTTCATTGCTAGGGACAGACATAGAGAGCACATAGCCCATCTCACGTCTGTCCTCCCTAAACACCCCCATACATGGCTTGTCTGAATGTGGTTGGAGGTGTGATCTCTTGGCTCTTGTTGCCTGTCATGCCTCCTACCCTTGTGGATGCTCTCTCTTTAGGACCATAAGTCAAAATAAGTGCTTTCTTCTATAAGTTGATTTTGATAATAGTATTTTACCACAGCAACAGAAAAAGTAACTATACAGGGGCTCATGTTCAGAGCTGCCTAGACAGACCAAATGACAACCCTAGCCACAAAGGTTCAACCTGACCTCCACCCCCATGAGCCAAAGCCATTTTCCCAACCTCCATAATACAACCAAAGCTCACTAATTCGGAGAGGAAGAGATGAAGCAAACACTATATATGGTGTCAGAGAAGGGGCCAGGAAGTCCTGGGGCTCGGGATCCCTCCTTAGCTAGGGAAGGGAGAAAAGTCACTCTGCATTGAAACTTGTTACAGAGACAGGTAAGGTTGCTAAAAGGCTTCTGATCACATTCTCCAGCAGCCAAGGGGTTGGCCCAAGCAGACAGAGGGTTCAAGCCAACCTCTCTGTGGTCTCAGTGAAGGCTAGCTTCATAGTGGTCCTTCTGTGAACCCCTTCATCCTCTACAGCAGATCTCAGGTATCAAGGCCACGATGGAATGAATGCCCTTAGCCATTAACTCCCTGCTCTCTGACAGTCTTTGTTTGGCACCTCAGGGTAAAAAAATAAAAAAAAAAAAATGTTACTGAGCTCAGTTGAGAGATCTAAGCTGGGGGAGATTCAAGAACACTGTGCTACAATTGAGAAATGAACCTACAAATGCATGTAGATCTCTGACTTGGCACAGCTGGGGAATCCACACCCTACCTTCCAGAGGTGGAGGGGTGAAGCTTATACTACAGAAGCCCGCAACCCATGTTTTTGGAGTAAGAGATACTGGCAATCCCAGGGAGGCCCAGGGAGAATCAGTCAACCAAGCCCAGCCTCAGAGCCTCCTCTTGGCTGGAGCCTGGCATTCCACCTTGAACGTTCACCAAGGTTCTTCCTCCAGAGAGGGTGATCCCAGGACACTCTCCCCAGCCTGTGGATAGCCCTGTCTCGTGTGCCCCTGTTTCTGGGTCTACAGTGAGCTTTAATCACTGCTGTCATCAAACCACTGTAATAAACAGCCTCCTTCCGTGGCTCACAGGCCACGGTCAGCAGCCCCACATTTACAGCCCAAATAAACTCTTTAATAAGAACACTTTTCCTTTCATTACTTTATGGGCAGCTGGTTAGAGACACTTAGTAAAGACCATTTTATAATAGTGATAAGACCACAGTAGCCAACGGAGGCCTTCTCAAGGGCCATGGCCATGAGCATCCATTAGTGTGATGACCACCATGCAGGGAATCTGAGTGGTGGTGGGGTGCTCTGAGGCTAAAGGCCAATACACAGCCCCCTGGGGAGGGATCCTGGGCCTAGGGAAAGACAAGGGACTAGGACTAGCAGGGCTGCTGATGACATGGAGATCTGTACCACAACTACCTATAGTCCAGCAACAGATGGAGTCCCCTGGATGGCCATATAGGTGCTATGACCTAGAAAGAATGAGAGAAGCCTTCTGTATACACAGATTTGATGGCAGGAATTGTCCCACAGCAGGGACCCTCATGACTACTACAGGGTCAAGGTTAACCACTTCAGTAGTGGTGCTGCAGCATCCAGTGAATCCCTCCTCTGTGCCCAGAAAGGCTCAGACACTCAGGTTATACCTTACACCCTGCATGCACAGCCCTCCAAGAGGGACTCTGAGGATTTCCATCTCACAAATGGGAAAACGGGGACACACAGAAGAATTAGAAAACAAGAGATGGACAGATGGATGAATGGATGGATGGATGAATATATGTATGAACTAAGGAATTAACGAATGAAGGAATCCACATTAACACAGCCCTGGCACCCAAAACCCTGAGGAACCATAGCTGACCTGGACCATCCATATCTATCACTGAAATACAATGAGAACGTCACAAGCCCAGAGCAGGGATATGGGGACAAGAACTGGGTCCCTGAACTTGCTAGCAGGGGATTCGTGCTCACTGGCTAACCCCGGGGAAATACGCTCTGGAAGATGATCGCTCCACTCTGAGGGTCTGAGTATATCTTGATATTTATCTCCCGTACCTGATCCTTCGGTAATAGCAGCTCTTGTGTTCAAAAGACACTCTGAATTCTAGGTTCTTTCTCTTCTGCTGAATCCAAGGAATACTTTGGAATGTGCTCTTTTAAAGCAAGACTAAAGAATTCAGCCTCACAGATTCTGCCTCTGTCAGGGGTACCGCTGTCCATTGGTCCCATGTTTTCATTTATAAAAGATGGTTACTGGGAGAAGAGGGGTATTCAAGACCACACAGCACTCTCCTGCGGGGGTGGGAGGGAATTAGAGGGCCACTACATTGGTGGCCTGGGGAGGCTTCCATGCTGTGGTGGGCCCCACATGTAGGCAGGAGGTCTATGGTTCCAGCTACCTGGAGGCTTTGACGGTGGCAGGCCCCAGTGACACAAGGAAGTCCTTGGTTCCAGAAAGGTTTATTGTCATGGCAGATGGTGGATGGGTCTAGGTGTACCCCGGTAAAACTCAGGGCAGTCCCGAGTTATATAGAGAGGAATAAAGGGGGAGGATCTGGGGAGGCATGCTTAATTTGCTCCGCCCTCTGGCCTTCATTAGTATGTAAATCCCTAGGCCCTGAGGCCTCTACTCACGCCCTCTACCCATGCACTTTGGGAGGGGCTGTCTGGCCTTCATTAGGATGTAAATCCCTAGGGCCTGAGGCCTATAGTCTGGCCTGTGTGACTGAACAATGTAATTCTACGGAGACTGGACTGCTTTTCAGGACCCTGTGTTCTTGGGGTGTGCCGAACTCCTGCCGGTTCTCACGCAGAGTCTCGGGGTTCTAGGCAACTGCTCAACCATGACCCAGAATACCCTTACACAGTCCCACACTCTCCAATCCCAAACCCACTCTGCAAATGTGACCTGTTCTTCTCCTACTAAGAAGCAGAATCCTATCCCCTCTTTGCATTGGTGTTGGCCATGGCCACTTACCAAGAGAGCACAGTAACAAGATGTTGTGTGGTGCCCAGGAGATCAGCTGGGGCGCTGAAGCTTCTGTTTGTTGAAGGGTCTACCACTAAAGCTCCTCTCACTGACTTAGCTTATAACCACGGGCTTTTCCATCTACACCCTGGTTACTGAAATAACAAATCTGAGACTTACTATTTATAAATAAATGCCTAGGCCACAAGCTCACTCCCCAACTAGCTCATAACTTAATCAACCTGCTTATTCTATTCTATGAGGACCACATGGCTAGTTACCTCTTCTCAGTTTCATACATCCAACTCCTCAGAGTTTGGGGTGAATCTCTTCCTGCACCTGACTCTATCCCAGAGTTCCTCTCTCCCTACTGGAACTCCTACCTCCTATTTCCTACCTCAGCTAATAGGCCATTTCTTAGGGTTTTACTACTGTGAACAGATACCATGACCAAGGCAACTCATATAAGGACAACATTTAATTGGGGCTGGATTACAGATTCAGAGGTTCAGTCCATTATCATCAAGGCAGGAACCTGGCAGTGTCCAGGCAGGCATGGTACAGGAGGAACTGAGAGTTCTAGATCTTCGTCTGAAGGCTGCTAACAGAATACTGACTCCCACTTCGACAGGAGGAGGGTCTTAAAGCCCACGCCCACAATGACACACTTCCTCCAACAAGGCTACACCTCCTAATAGTGCCACTCTCTGGGTCAAGCATATTCAAACCACCACAGGCCATCAGCTTTTTATTGACAGGGGACGCTTCTATACAGTACACAAGAGATTCTCTCTACACTAGCCACCATGCTGTGATAGACTAAGCCATTTAGAAAAGCCACAGGGAGGTCTGTGTCCTTACTGAAGCCAGCTTCTGCATCCCTGTAGCCTCCACAGGAACTGTAATGGCTAGGGAAGGGACACCACCTAAGGTGCCCAGTATTCAGACAGCCCATGGAGGAGTACCCTTCAACAACATCTCTGAGTATCCTTGGAAAGTGTCACACCCTGACAGGACAGGCTGGTCTAGTGAGCATACAAACTCATTCTATCTAAGGAAACCTCAGCTGAGGAATGGCCTCTACAGATTGGCCTGTGAGCATATCTGCAGACCATTTTGATTGATAGGTGATGGAGGAAAGGGCCCAGCCCACTGTGGGTGAAGCTGGCCCTAAGTTCTATAAGAAAGGTAGTTGAGCAAGCCAAGGGAAGCAACCCAGGAAGCAGTGTTCCCCAAGGTCTTTGTCTCAGTCCCTACCTCTAGGTTCCTGCCTTGAGTTCCTGTCTGGCTCTCCCTCAATGGTAGACTGTAAAGCAAATGAACTGTTTTCTCCCTCAAGTTGTTTTTGGTCAGTGTTTTGTCACAGAAATAAAACAACAAACTAGAATACAGTCCACACCCAGTCCTTACCAAGAAAGGGCTCTGCAGGGGGAAGTGGGCAAGTGCACTAGAGTCAGCTGGACGTGCTCACAACCAACTGTGAACCTCTGCCCATCTCAGTGATTGGTGGCTTTACCAGGAGAGCTTGAAGTCTCCCGGAGTGAAAAAACTTACACCATGGAAATCGTCAACACCACAAATCAAGATTTTTTCACAATGGGTGACTAAATATTTACCCACACACCCCTGAACACTGGGTGAAATGGAAGAGAAATGGAAGAAAAGACACTACAGGGTCGACTGCAATGGAGAGCAGGCTTGGACCATGTGACCTGGAAATTCCCTTCAGGAATTCTTCAGACATGGTGAATGTCTATTAGCACAGGGGATGGCTATGTGTTTCTACTAAATTAGAACTGAAATTGAAAACCCCAATTTAAAGACCAGGCTAAACCTGCTCAGAATGAAAAAGTCAAAAATGGGAGAGCAGTGCTGGAGGGTGCCCAGTTGGTACAGGCTTAGCTTGCAAGCACGAAAATCTGAGTTTGATCCCAGAACCCAAGTTTAAAAAAAAAAAAAAAAAAAAAAAAAAACAAGGGTTGGTGAATGACTCACCTGTTAAGAGCACTGACTGCTCTTCCAGAGGTCCTGAGTTCAATTCCCAGCAACCACATAGTAGCTTACAGCCATCTATAAGGAGATCTGATGCCCTCTTGTGGCCTGCAGATGAATATGCAGCAGAGTACTCAAATTAAATAAATAAAATTTTAAGAAAATAAAATTTAAAAATCTAAACATGCACACACTGGGGAGACAGAGATCCCTGAAGCTTGCTGGCCATCGAGCTTAGCTTACTGGTTGAGCCCCAGGTCCCAGTGAGAGAGCCTGTCTCAGAAATAAAGGTGAACAGCACAGAGGAGTGACATCAGAAGTTGTCCTCTGGCCTCCACACGGGTTCACATGTGTGCATTTGTACCCAAATACTCATGTGTACACACACATACACACACACACACAGGGAGAGAGAGAGAGAGAGAGAGAGAGGGAGGGAGGGAGGGGGGGGACCCTAGACAAGACTCCAGTCCTCTGTGGTCACTATCACCTCTCCCCTTGTCTGGAGTCTCACCTGTGCTTGCTCTGGAACCAGACAGTGACAGAACCAATGACAGAACATGTCATAGTCATATCAACCTGGGTGCATGCCTCAGTTGGAGTTTCTGCAGAGCCCAAGATGTGCTCAACAAGATCAAGACATAGAAATGAACCTCCGAGGCACTGAGTGCAGTGCTCAGCTGCAGCCAGTGAGGAGCACAGCTACACCTAGAAGGAAGCACAGAGACACCCAGAGGGGGGCACAGAGACACCCAGAGGGAAGCACAGAGACACCC
>NW_021620773.1:4372366-4400139 GCF_004785775.1 Grammomys surdaster
CAGAGACACCCAGAGGGGAGCACAGAGACACCCAGAGGGGAACACAGCTACACCCAGAGGGGAGCACAGAGACACCCAGAGGGGGGCACAGAGACACCCAGAGGGGAGCATAGAGACACCCAGAGGGGAGCACAGCGACACCCAGAGGGGAGCACAGAGACACCCAGAGGGGACCATAGCTACACCCAGTAGAGATCACAGCTACACCAAGTGAAGAAGACAGCTACACCTAGGAAGAACACATGTGTACTCGTGGAAGAGCTACACACCCAGAGGGAAGCATCACCACACAGAATGAAGAACACAGCTCCACCCAGTGGAGAGCACAGCTAGACCCAGTGGAGAACACAGCTACACCCAGTGGAAATCACACTTACACCCGGGGGGAGCACAGTTATATGCAGTGAGGAACACAGCTATACCCAGCAGAGAGCACAGCTATACCCAGTAGAGAGCACAGCTACACAGTACTAGCTGATTTTATATCAATTTGACAGAGGTTACAGTCATCGGAGAGGGGCAAACCTCAATTGAGAAAATGCCTCCATAAGGTCAGGCTATAGAAAAGGCCTGAAGAGCATTTTTTAAATTAGGGATTGATGTGGAGAGCCTAGCCCATTGTGGGTGGTACCAACCATTGGCTGGTGGTCCTGGGTTCTAGAAGAAAGCAGACTGAGTTCCTGCTTGACTTCTTTCAGTGACAGACTCTAGATGTGGAAATGTAACCTAAATCAACCCTTTCTTCCCCAGCTTGCTCTTGGTCATAGTGTTTTATCATAACAGTAGTAACCAAAACTAATACAGTCAGTGGGAAGCACAGCCATACACGGAGGAGAGAAGCTTTAAGGAGAAAAACCTTCCATCGATTCCCATGATGATTTTTCCAAGCCACGGAGCGTGGGTCTTTCATTTTTTATTTGAGAACAAGTTGAAACAACCCTCCAAATTAAGGAAATAACTTTACAAACTCCAGCTTTGTGTTTTCTTATTTTAGCAATGTTCGCAGCTGCTCTGCCTCTCCGAGCACTTATAGAAAAGCGTTCCTTTCCCGTTTGCCAATTTTCAATGATTTTTCTCTCCTTCTACTTACAATGAAGTAATCATTTCAAATTAATTAAGTTTCCATTAAAATGCATTATTGCCATGTCCCAGTTACCGAACAGTGATTTTCTTCCTGGACAACAAGCTTGCAAGGAATACACCATAAATTTTGCAAGTTGACAGCTTCAGGCTCCTTCCACCTCTGGTGCATGGGGATGGTGCACACACAGTAGACACCAAATACATGCTCATGGGAGAACCAACCAGTAATGATGCTTATTGGCTCCATGAACAAGGAGAGACAATTTGTAGAGGACAGCCATGCATGCATGGGTAGTCTACGTAAGATTTCATTTGGCTGCAGATGCACTCAGAGACACGTATGGTTTTCTTCTTTATTATAAATTATGTTATTATCTAACGAGAAAACCAAAACCCAGAAGTGTAAAGTTCTCCAGTGAAGATCATGGATCTGCCACCTGAGAAGGGGACTTCCCAACATCAAGTGCATTTGAGTGTGCAGCTTCCAGGCAGTGATATCCTCAGCTCCGGAAGAGTCCGTCTCCTCAGTCTTCAACCAATGCTGGAGCAGTTACTGTGTGTTTGGGATCAATCAGTGGAATTCGGTCAAACACAGAAGAAACCTCTCAGGCTATTTAGAAAGAGCTATTGGGTGTCCCACCACCTGCTTCTACACAGTAGCACTGTGATGTCCAGGCTAGGGGGATGGAGGAAACAACAGGAAACTGAGGCAGTGTGAGCCCTCCAAATGACTACTACATGATATTATGAGCCAGAAATGAAGCACTGGTAGGAATTGTTGGGCATCTTGCCAGTGTAGTGGCGAAGCATCTTGGGTGAGAAAATCTGAATCCTGGCATGTTGGTGAGGTATCTTGGTTAGGGTTTCCATTGCTGTGAAGGGAAAACACAACCAAGGCAACTCCTATAAAGGCAAACATTCCACTGGGGCTGGCTTACAGTTTTAGAGGTTCAGTCCATTATCATCATGGCAGGAAGCATGACAGCATCCAGGCAGACATGATGCTGGAGGAGAAGCTGAGAGCTCTGCATCTTGATCCGAAGGGATCTAAAAGGAGAATCTTGTCTTCTGCAGGAAGCTGGGAGAAAGCTCTCATCTGCTCTGGGCAGGGCTTGAACCTCAAAGCCTACCACCACAGTGACACACCTACTCCAACAGGGCCACACCTCCTACTAGTGCCACTTTCCATGGGCCAGACATATTCAAACCACCAATCACATGGGGCAAAGAGCCAGAAGCCAGAAAGTCATTCTAGGCCCTTTGATACAACAGTCCCTCTCTGCTAATATGTTAATGAGTTCTGTGACCCGCCCCCGACTATAATTCCCTTCCTTAGTTCATTCTCTTCTCCAGGCACATCCCTCCCCTTACTCCACCCCATGACTTACAGTGTCTATCTTAACCAACGGTCTTCTCTTACTCTTACAGACTCTCGTAGCCTTGTTCCCAGGACATGGGAGATGAAATACTCTATGGAATTCTCTCTAAGGGCCACATCCACCCACCGTGTCCTTCCACCACACTGTCTGTCTGTCCCTACTCCACATAAATGATGCCAGGAGTAAGCTGGGGCCATCAGAGCACCCCTGTACTCAGCAGCTATGGGCTTACCCACTTTGGGGCCATGGCTTGTCATCTCAACCGGGGCCTGGCAATTTGCTCTGGTCCTCACTGGCTGTGGAAAAACGTGGGTGGCGCCACTCTCTACATGTTGACCACAGAGCCACCCCCATGGAAGCTTCGAGGTTGCACCTAGACACCCCAAGGGATGAGGAAATGGAACCAAGAAAGTTTGCCTTTGCCACAGAGGTTTGACTTGGAGCTTCAAGGGACAAAGGAAGGATGTCCTGAGACCAGAGGAGGGGCGGTCTCCAGACACATGTTCAGAACCTTTAACAAATCAGAGAGTCATTCTACTGATTAAGCTACTTTCTTAGTTCTGACCTCCATACATGATCCTACCCTAGTCACTTGGATGCCCGAACATGTCTATAACCAGCTCTTGCTATCTTCTGCTCCAAGCCCAGCTTAAACCCTCACTTGCAAACAGGTAAACTTAATAAACACCATAAAGGTAGCATCTATTCAGTGCCTGTAAGGTGGTTGGGCCTTCCTTCTCCAGTCAGCTTACACTCAGCAATTATGTGCTCAGCCTGAGAGTCGCTGAGGCCTGGCAAGTCTACAGCGGGACTCAGAATGCATACAGAGCTTAGAAGAAACTAACCACTCTTTGCCAAAGGCTCTGAGGTCCCTGCAATGTATGTTGGTTACCCACAAAGGGTCTTTGGTAGCGAGCATATGAGTGGTCAGAGAAATAGCCAGACAGGACAGGAGCACCCAGCTTAGCTGACTTGCACCTCAGAAAACCACAGACTTCCTTGCAAGGCATCTTCATCTCTCGAGTACTAACACACAGGACCTCATCCATCCTTCATTCCTGCCGCTAGGTGCCCTCAGCACCAGCTAAGCTCCATGACCTAGCCAGTGCTTGCCTACTCAAGGCAGCCAACAGCTGTACTGAGACAGCAGACCTAACAGACCAGGACCAGAACCTATACCCTTTCCTAGACATACTGTGGAGAGAGTTTGCACCCTTTCTCAGACAGACACACTGGGTGTTGGAGAGAGTCTGCACTCTTTCCCAGACAGACACACTGGGTGTTGGAGAGAGTCTGCACCCTTTCCCAGACAGACACACTGGGTGTTGGAGAGAGTCTGCACCTTTTCCCATTGGCTGAGATAAAAAACCATAGGATGTGTGCATTTCAGTTCCTGATGACGTTGTTTAATTTGCTTCTGATTTATCACTGAGCCAACATGCACTTGTCATTTCTAAGTAATTAAAGGAAATATTGAAATGTAAGCATCAGTACATCAAGAGCACAACTCCTCCTTTAGTCGGCTTGGTGGCAGGAATCGATAGCTACCAGTTTTTTATGGTGAACTTGTTGAGAGGTCTCACATCCCCACTACTGCAGCTGGGCTATAAATCCTCCTTTGTTAGAGAGCAAAGGGACCACAGGCATTCTGCAGAGGTGCGTCCACGCACACCCCTGCGCATGCAGGCTCATTCTTCCTGCAGACTTTTCTACCTAAGCTGATGCCAGCATGGGACACAGGGTCCCTGCATCGTGGCTCCAGCATAGCCTCTGCCTGGGGTGCACAAAATCAGCTTCCTCCTAGGCAGTTTTTGTCAAAGATTTCATTTGCTAGGTTCTACCCAAAGCCCAGGAGCACGAGAGATACCAGAGCAAGAGTATAGCATAATAGAGCACATGCTAAGCATGTGTGGTAGGTACCCTGGGCCCATTCCCAACACTGCACAACGGAAAAGAAATCCATGAGAGATCTTAAGATGTCCAGACAATATCCCAGAACCAGCTGAGGAGTCATGTGATGTGTTGCAAGTATGTTTACGTTCTGCCTCTCACAGGCTAGGGACCCAGAGCAAACCCCTCCAACTCATCTGTGCCCTTGTGAAATCCAGCTAACTATCTCACCTTCTTCAAGCTGCAGTTAGTCAAGACGACTGAAGAGACAATGAATAAGAAAATGTCCATGGGTTACAGATGTGGACGGTCCTGATGTTAGCACAGAAGGACAGGGGCGTGGAGAGTAAGATCTGATCACAGAATCATGGAACAAGACCATGGAAGGCACAGCAACTGCCTCCATCTTAACCGTAACGGTTCGATGATATGCTTTCTCAAAATGTGTTCTCGTGCGTTATAGATGACAGTTCTAATGTGCAATGCCAAAAGTCATTTTAAAAGGAAAGGAAAACTCAGGCTCCCCTATTACCAAGGCAGTAGATTTTTCTAAAAGTAATCTTTAAAATAATTTAGAATGAAATGAAAGCATATTCACTTAGGATGTATATACCTGACAAGACAGTAGAGGAAAACTATGAAATGTTGTGTGCTACACACAACATGGCTGTCGCATTTGTGAACTCTCAGCAGTACTTGCACAAGACCTATACAAGATGAAGGTGACCAAAATCCCAGCAGAGATGGGCTAGGCGAGCTCCAGGTACCAGTGCTCATTAAGGAGCAGTTGGTAGTAGATAACTCCAGAGGTGTGTGTGAATCATTCTTCTTTGCGGGTGTGGCCACGACCATGTCCACGGCTAGTTTTCCACCCACTGAGCAATAAAATCTCACTCTTAACCAAAAGCCAAACCTAAAATTCTTCTGAAACAAAGTCATGAGGATAATAACTCTCTTCAGTGACTCCACAGTGTCGGGTCAGGCAATGGCTTCTCAAGTCGCAGGCCAGACAAAGACACCCTAGGTGCAACATAGGATGGGGGTAGCCAAAGGGGGGAATCGGAGGTGGAAATGGCTATATCTCATGGTATATATGTAAAAAGAAGTGTGATGAATAATTACAGAGCATTTAATAAATAAATAATAAATAACTCAATCATGCAAAAGAAAAAATAGATAAAGCAAAAAAAAAATTCCGTGAAAAAAAAAAAGTAGAAATGTAAAATATCACACCACAGTCCCCAGGTAGCGTGAAGGATCATTACCAAGTTGGATTTTGCAGTAACGGTTCTACCTAAAAATAAAAAAATAAAAAAAAATCTATTCTTGTCAGACACAAAGGTAACAGAATATGAAAGAACACACATAATCACAGAAATAGAGGCGAAAACAGCACTTGATAAAACTCAAAATGCTGGCAGAGAATAGAGGTGTTCTCAAAGATGATCAACACTTTAACCTACAGCAGCCGTGGAGGCCTCTTCATTCAAGTGAGCGGCCAACGAGGACGTGGCTTCCCCCTAATGGAACGAAAGTGGGACAATGACAAAAATCTGTATAATTTCAGAACCATGGAGAGAACATGATTATCCCTCTGGATATGTAATTTGCCCAGTATATAATTCTCTTGGGTAAAGTCAGTCATCCGGCAGCTTGTCACAGAGTCACTTCGTTGTATACCAACACAACACATTCTAGAACATTCTTACCATGATGAACAGGAGCCCACCACCCCTCAGCAAACCCTGTCCACTTCCTATCTCTCTTGAGTAGTTAACAATGAGCATTTTACACAAACAAAATCATACACATTTGGCTTTTTCAGTTGAACATTTTAAGCCTAGCGTCATTTCCAAAGTGAACCCACATATTAGGGTAGCTGGCTGCTTTATTTCTCTTTGTTTATTGCCAAATGATGTTCCATTGTATGGAGTCCCACACTTTGTCCATTCACAAGCTAGTGGGCATTGCTTGGGCCTATTGCTTCTGGTAAGTGCTGTATTGAGTACACATTGTTAAGTTGACACGGATCTGTTGCTTTGGGAAACATGTAGGATTTCTGTGTTATAGGAAGTTTTGTGTTTAGCAAGCTTCTGGGTTAGTCATCAAAGAATCCACTGCATTTAAAACCCTGTGAAGCAACGTCACCTGAAGATTTTCCCTCTCCACATTTTCTTGCATGGGAGTGACTCATCACGACTTGAACTACTTCTGTCTCTGATAGCTGTAGGGAACTTGTGTGTGTTCTGGTATGCCAAACTATTTATCTGTCTGAGAAAAAGGTCTAGTCACATTTTCACTCCTTTTCTTTCTGTCTGTCTGTCTTTCTTTTGTTACTTCTCCTCTTCCTCCTCCTTCTCTTCCTCCTCCTCCCCCTTCTTCTTCCTCTTCCTCTTCTTCTTCTTCCTCTTCTTCTCCTTTGCCTCCTCCTTTTCCTCCTCCTCTTCCTCTTCCTCCTCCTCCTCCTCCTCCTCCTCCTTTTCCTCCTCCTTCTTCTTCGCCTGTTCCTCCTTCTCCTGTTCCTCCTTCTCCGTCTTCTTCTTTTATGGTGCTGGAAACAGAACCCAGGACCTCAGGCATGCTAAGCAAATGCTCTCCCACCATACTTAGCCATGCTCTCAATAACAAGATCTCACTATAGGACAAGGCTAATGTCAAATCAGTCTGTAGCCCACGCAGGCCTCAAACTAGTGGTCCTCCAGTCTTGGCCTCCTGAACAGCTTTGATAACAATGCTTTGCCGGTTTTTAATTAGATCCCTTGTCTTTTAATTGAGTTATTATCTCTTCAAGAGTCCAGCCATAAGTTCTCTATCATATATGTAATTCACAGGTGCTCTAGAGAGACAGACAGCTCAGAGACTAAGAGTGCTTGCTAATCTCCCAGAAAGCCTGAGTTCAGGTCCCATACCAGGTGGCTCACAACTGCCTATAACTCCAGCTCCAGAGGATCTGATGCCTTCTTCTGACCTCTGCAGCCAATTGCACTAATGTCATACCAACACAAAGATGGACACGCATATACATATTTATTAAAAGTCTTTTAAAAACAAGGGCATTGATCCCTGAATAGTGACTTTCTCCCACAATCCCAGCACTCAGGAAGCTGAAGCTGGATGATTGACATGAATTGGGGGTAGCCTGGGCTACATGGTGAATCCTAAGCTAGTCTGGTCTGCAGAGGGGGTCCTTACCTTAACAACAAACAAACCAACAAAAAAGATAGGGTCAGAATCAGCTTCTGTAAAGGTCAGAAGCAAGTCAGGGAGGTGATAACAGAGAAGAAAAGTAACCCCTCAGTGAACAGATCCCCTTGTTGAAGACCTAATACTGCAGAATGACAGCAACAGTAACACACACACACACACACACACACACACACACACACATACACACACATACACACATATATACACATACACACACATACACACATATACACACATACACACATGCACACACACATAATGCATACATATACACATACATACATACATACATACACACATATACACATACACACACATAATACATACATACGCATACACACATATACATACACAGACATAATACATACATACACATACACACACACATAATACATACATACATACACATACACACATATACATACACAGACATAATACATACATACATACACACACACAGATACACATAATACATACATACACACACACATAATACATACATACATACACATAATACAAACACACACATACATACACACACATACACACTTACAGACACACACCATATAATCATACATACACACAAACAATCATGCACACATATACACACATACACACATGTATACATACATATACAATCATACACACACATACATATGCAATCATACACACATACACACACATACACATATACACACATACACACATGCACACACATACAATGATACACATACATGTACACACATACACACATATACACACACATACATATACACACACATACACACACCACTCCTAAAACCAAACTATCTGAACCCCACCGGGCCGAAGCCCTGCATCTGAGCGGTTCTGTGTGCAGAGCAGAGTGTGGCAAGCCTGATCTCCCCAGAGACCCTCATTCCAGCTAGAAAGCAATGAGCCCCCTCCAGAGCAAGCTAACAAGACCTGGGGCCTAACATAAACTACAGTTCCCAGACACAAGGCCTATGATGCAATCAATACCCACCATGCGCACAGCAAGGCAAAACCAAAAATCGGTAGAGAACAAACACATTGTTCTGTAAGTGCTGCCAGAATGAATGTCAGTGTTCGAGAAATAAAATCGAATCTAAACTGCAGGATAGCCCTGCAGTGCACTGGCTAGGGACTTGCCTACATATCTTAAGTTCAAAGGTGAGTTCCAGCTGAGCCCTCTGGCCAGTTGGACAGTGATGTGTATGCAGAGAAATGTCCCAGGCCTCTAGTGGCCATGCCAGCCACAGGGCCAGGAGCCATGGTGGCACAGCACAGTCATCTATCCAGGGTAGGTCTGCGTTATCAACAGCCTGGCAACAGTATCTCATATCTCCAAGCAAAGCATGCTGTAAGCCCAACATACTTCACAAGACGGAAGAAACTCTCTTTTAATGTCACGGGTCTGAATCTGCTTCCCTACAGTAAGAACTCCAACTAGCTGCAGCTGTCCCAGGATGGGCAATCACAGGCCAAAACTACAGGGTGGTCTCAATCGAAGGACTTACCCCAGACCTGTGCCAGCAGGGTCCTCAGCTCTAGGGAAAGCTGCACATACAGCCACTGTACCCTAGATGACTCCTGACACCGATATTACTCAGGACATGTGTCTATTTGACTACCTGGGGAAAGGGACTCCAGGGCAGAAAAACTCTAAAAACACAAGAGATATCTTTATGATCTCAAAGCAGGGAGAGATTTCTAAGCACAAACACAAAACCACACTGTCACTGTCACAGACACAGACACACATACTCATACAGACATAAACACTCACACACATACAATAAACATACACAACATACACACACACATAAATAATAAAGGCAGATTTTTCCCCTGGTGCTGGAATTTGAACCCAGAACCTTATACATGCCAAAGAAGACAGTCTTGCTTATCAGAAAGACAGCATCCAGGATTCGAAGACAGCTCACAGAAAACAGGGTGCTCAGCCAGAGTTTTCCATGGCCCAATCTGATAAGGTACCTGTATGGTGCGTTTAAGAAAGGGGCCCACATGGCCTTGAATACTGGCAAGTTTGAAACCCACTGGGCATGCCCAAGGCTAAAAAAAACAGGCAGGATTTCTTCTTGTATAGAAACTTTACTTTCTGTGTGGGAATTCTTTTACTAACTTGTAAAGAAGCTGTTCCTTTACTGGAAGGCAGCTTGGCTGATGACACCCCCAAAATACCTTCAGTGCAACCCCTGCATTAGAGTTCAGTCAGACAGCTGGGTACTAGAGGGCTGCCTAGGTAGTGCATAAAGCTAGCTTTCAGCCTCTAGATAGGGGAGTGGCAGAGGGGAGAGGCAACTGCTCATCACTAATTCCAGGGAAAGCACAGCAAATGTTCCAGGTCAGACTGTCAGAACACGGAGCTATAGTTCAGTATTCCTGGCAGGTGTTGAGTCTCAAACCCTGGGACAGGTGGACATTTAAATAAGTTCCTATTTAACCTATCAGAGCTGACCTGGCCCTCCCAGAGTCTCCCAGGATACCTCAGTCCCTACCTGTTACACATATGGCTGACAAACCCTGCCCTCTACCCTAAATTTCTCCAGCACAGGAGCTGGGTAGCTCCATGCCACCTGCCTTTCCTTGTGTAATCCAGACATTTTCGATATGCTCACTGTCTTAGTCTCTTGTCTGAGGCTACCCAGCTTGGTCTTCTTCCAGAGGACCTGAGTCCAGTTCCGAACACCCACACACTCAAAGCCACCTGAAATTGCAGAGAATCTGATGTCTTTTTCTGTCCTCCCTGGACACCTCCATACATGTACACACATCCACACACAGAGACACTCACGGAGGCCATAAATAACAATTATTTTTAAACCCCAACACATCCACAGAGGGTTGGGTGGCCCTGTGTGACTGTGGAATGGGAAGTGGGCTATATTCTCAGACTGGGAAGGGCTACATACATCAGGGAGAGGCAAAAAGCTGAGAACCTCCCACAGATTTCTTTAATACACGATAAGAATATGAGTTTCCACCCATAAAAAATCAAGCGAACAGTCACTGCTAAATACAGTCTGTGGGTACCTATATAAAACAAGGGACTAATACATGGGTGCCTGACATACTGAGTGGTTGTGTCTTCAGACAGAGGGAGAGGAAGGAGCAGGTGGCATGAAGGGGACTCCAAAATCCACCATGCTCTTAACTCTTGTAAGAACGAAGGGAGGCTGGCGAGGTGGTGCAGCTGTTGGAGTGTGCTTCTGAAGAGCCCCAGGAACATACATAAATGCTGGGGTGGGGGGCATGGCATGGAAATACAGTTCCAGTCCCGTAATTCCGAGACAGGGAACCTCCAGAGCAAACCATCTATCAAGTCTAATGGCATCAGCATGCTCTGGGATTGATTGATTTACCCTGCAGGCCTCCACATACACCAGCACACATGAGTACACTAACGCATGCAAAATGTGCATACATTACATGCACGCCAAATGCACATGAGAAGCAGAAAAAGAAGAAAAAATAAAACAAACATAAAGACAAACAGTACGGTGATTCACACCTAAAAATGCCAATTCTTTTTTTTATTGGAGATTTTATTTATTTACATATCAGATGTTATTCCCTTTCCCCATACCTTCCCCCCCATAAACCCCCATCCCATCGCTCCTCCTCCTCCTTTTCGCTTTTATGCCATAAAAGTCCCAGTTCTTGAGAGATGGAGGCAGGAGAGTCAATGTCATCCTTGACTTTATAAGTTTGTGGCAAGTCTGAGTGTTTTAGTTTAGTTTTCTTTTGAGTTCGTAAACAACCATGACCAAAAGCAACTTGAGGAGAAAAGGGTTTATTTGGCTTCCAGGTTACAGTCCATCTCCCAGGGAAGTCAGGGCAGGAACTGAAGCAGAAGCCATGGAAGAATACCACTTACTGGCTTGCTTGGCCTCCTTTCTTATACTCCTGAGAACTACCTGTCCAGGGATGGCACCACCTAAAATAGTCTGGGCCCTCCTATCTCTATCAGCAGTTGAGAAAGCGTCCCAGGCTTGCTCACAGACCACACCCTGGGCTTAGCTTCCCTCTTCCCAGGTGTGTCTAGGTTTGGGTCAAGTTTTTAAAAATAACCTAACGATGACACTCGGCATGTATTCAGTACAGTGAAGCATTAACAGTACTCACACCTGGCTGGTGAGAATGTGGACAATTCCGAGGTGTCTGTGCCATCCGTTGGATCTGGGTCTGGACAGCTTCTCCCAACTGCATGAAGCGACAGCCAGTGGCACCTCAGCTAACGGGAAGGACTGTGTTGTTGGAAGATTTTCCAAACCGCGTAGTAACTAGTTCTGGTCAGTGATGGTGATCGGCCAATCCCTGCTCTAGTTTACTGAAACTTTTTACTAGGTTTCTTTCGTCAGTCTTTCCTTCCTTTTTCTTTCTTCCTTTCCTTCCTTTCTTCCTTCCCCCTGTCTCCCTATTTATTTATGGATCCCTGGCTGGACTGGCAGTCACTATGTAGCCCACGCTGACCTCTCACTCCATAGAGTCGTCCTGCCTCTGCCTCCCAGCCTCTGGGATCGCAGGTGCTGTGTGCCTTCAGAGTCCTCTTACTTCACTAGCTCTGCAACCATGTGTACAGCTCCAAGCTGAACTTTATAATACAAAGAGATCTAAATAGAGAGACAGATCTGCCCTTGTATCGTTGTGCACAAAAATGAGGCCCCTCATCTGGCCCAACCCATTGATCACACCCCTTCTCCACCACCTCCCTATGGGTTTCAAGCAGGCTTTACTCTGGCAATCCCAGCTCCCATGGTAGACTTTCCAAACCCCTTCACTCAGGATGGCTTTGGAGTCTCCTTTTGCATGGAAATACCAAGGTAGAACATAGAAACATGACCAGCAATCTTTCAAAATGGAAAACCCCACTTCTGGGCAGTGAAAGAGTCAACACTCATCCCCGGGATTCAGGCCACACTTTCCTCCTCCTCACCTGTAATGCCAGAACCCAGTCATGTCTCCAGGTACCACTTGCCCAGCATTTCCTTGCCACAGTGGACCCCAGCAGAACCCGGACTGGGCACCTGCATGTGAGCTCCAAGGGGTGAATGTCCAGGCAACAGGATGAGATTCTCTACTCACAGTGGTACGTAACAGACACTCTTGCATTGGGGCATGGTCAAGTCTGAAATTATCCTAAGCCTAGAGCATCCTGGGTTCCCAGTAAATACTTCCTATACCCACGAACTCCACAGCAGCCAACGGGAAGGCGGAGTAAACAACATACTAACAGCTGCAGTGTGGCCCTCACCTAAGGCCCAGGAGAAGAACACTGAGGAACTATCTTTCCCACAGGGGGTTTCCATGGATTCCACCTGCCTGCTGACTGTTGCTGGGGACTGAGAGTACTTATTGAGTATTGCCATACACAGAGGCCCTATTTCTGCCTCAGAGGCATCTCCTGAGCCCTAGGCCCCAGGCTCAGCTCAGGAAGCCCATCCTCCCAGATGCTTAGGGACTACTACTCAACCCAGAGGAATGTGCTCAGAAGAAATGCCACCCACCTTGGTGGCCTTTTGAAGAGACAGCAGGTGGGAGACAAGAATTTTTTTGAGACAGGATTCAGTAAGGTGGTTGCCTCCCAGGTTTGAGTTTCTTAGCGGGTGACAAACTGAAATGGGAAAACCTGTGTCTTAGTGACAGAGCCACACGACCCTGGAATGACAAGCAGAAGGACCCAGGGCTTGGAAGCAGGGAGAATCTTAACACAGGCAAGATTTATCTGCCTGTCACACACCAGATGTACTTACAATAAAACCTGACATCACAAGGGTTTCTGGAACAAATATTTATTTGTTTTGTGTGCCGGCTTTGGGGCCAATCCATCTCTGAGTGGCACCATGTATGTGGAAAAATGCCAACCTCTGGATTTGACAGCTGTGAGGATTGGGACTGTCCCTTCCAGGCCCAGGAGCTCTGGGATTGGGACATCTGGGGGGCAGCACACCCCACCCGACCCAATGCTCACTGATAGCCACGCCTACATTGCAGGGCTGCACCAGCACCCAGGTAGGAAGCTGGGGATAAGGGTCTAGACTCAGCCCTACTGGCACCTGTGTCTTGGCACAGATGACATCCTCCCTGCTCGATACTTATGATACCCCTGGTCCACTCACCTGAGGAGACTTGGAGTGAGACACCAAGTGAGTTGAACTCTGCAGGAGGAATACAGACGCCATGTCTGGACAAAGCTAGGCAGCAGATGGTTTAGAAAGGCACGGTAAGCATGCTTGGATCAAATGCGAATGGATTTATCATGGCAAGGGACCCAGGGGGACTCCAGATGCTAGAATGCAAGAAAAGACAGAGGGAAGAGACGACCTCTATGACCCTTCTGAGGAACTTAATGGTAGAGAGAGACTATCTTTGTATCACTCCAGGTTTGGTCTCTTGTAATCACCATGCTATAGCTATAGAAATTGCCAAGCCTCAGGAAGATCACATAGCTCTCTGAGGTCATGTGGTCAGTACTATGGACACAGAGCTTTGAAGCCAGGCCCTTCTGTCCCCCACCCACCACAAGAGGATACGATCCTACAGTCTCCTAATAACCCTTGCACAACCTGCCTCTGGGACACTGGCAGGCACTGATGCTTGACCAATTGGGTGTCCTGGGATCCTCCAGCATTCCTAGGCTGTCTTTCAACATCTCTAATGTATCTCAGAGTACCAGAAATCCCTCTGCCTCTGCCCAGAAATACCCACTCTTCTGGGTTGCCTTCCTCTCTTTCCCGGGCACAGACCATCGCCCCCTCTTTGTCCTACTAACTTTCATCACTCACAGTAATAGTTCAAGTGAAACAAAACAGGCAGACCCAGAGCCTAACCCTCCCGCTAGCCCAAGACCAGGGCGATACAGAGGAACAGGAAGCCTGCAAGAGCAAGAGGAGGCCACCTGGCCCTTTTGGGTCAGAATTCCATTAAAATCTGGCCAAATATGGCTAAACCTCTTAAAACATCCAAGAGAAAGCAAACAGAAATATGGAGTTCAGATGAATCTGCTCAAGTTCAGAGATTGCTTTCAAATTTGTTTTTAAAAACTTAGTTACACTGGTCTGTTTGTAGGAGAACTGGGCATCATAGTCCATACTACAAATGCCTATCTGAGAATGGAGTGGCAGGCACGTCAGGCAAGCCATACCTGAAAAATACCATGACAGGAGAGTAGGGACTGAAACATATGACTAGCCTAGAAAAGCCTGCACTTAGTAGCGGAGGATTGGAAGCCTCTCCTTACCGGGGCTTCATATAATGAATACAGCACACCCAGGCCAGTTTGCAGAGGAAGACTCAAAAGTCCCTCCTCCCTCGAGCTTCACACAGCAAACTGAATATGCTCGGGATAAAGGGAAAAGGAGATATTTTGTAACTTGATTAAATGTTAATGGCAAGCTAATAACAGTCCTTGACTGGAAACCATAGGCTTGTGTAGGAATTGAATGGCTTAAAGTTTGTCTAAAGTGTGCTGTGCTGTGATAGTTTGGCGGAGTCTCTTCCTCTGTCACCCCTTCAGGAAAGTGCCTTAAGAAATGAAAATCACATAGCCACGGATCTTGGTTCGAATCACTCCCTGCAAGGTTTGCTCCTGCAAGAATGTCTAACTGTAATGAGAATTTCCCTCAGTGGGCATGGGCCTCAAAGACTGCCCTCATAGATGTCCACCTGGAGGGGGATCTCAATAGCGCTCTCAGTAAGCATGCTGTGAAACCACTGAACTAGACTACTCCGTGGGTAGGAAGACCGGTTTACTGGGGAATCGATCTGCCAGGCTGCCTCAGAGGTAAAGGGCAGCTGGTGGGAAAGCCTTGGCAGTTTTGTGGGGAGCAGGTAGCATTGTGGGGAGGATCCCAAAACAACCTAGGAGTTAGAACAGCAGGAAGTGGCTTTTAGAACCAGAAGAGCCAGGGGGCTAGCACAGGAATTCTGACCTGATATAGGCTGCTTCAATCAGGAACTAGGTAGATGCCAGTCGCCAGAGGTAGCTGGCTGTAAAGAGAGATAAGGGAAGTGATGGCTTTTTTTTTTTTTTTTGACAAACAGAAACCCAGAAACCAGCTTCACAAGATTTCTAAGGAATGCTGACTTTAAATAGCAATTCTTCTGTTTACCTGGTGAGAGTCCGGCCATCGCTGAGCCCAGGTTGTCATTTAGGACCTTGTCAGCAGCTCTGCTATTTTGGGTCTCACTTTGGACCTAACACTGTCTAGCCTAGAAAAGCTAGAAGAGACTGTGAGCCACTGTTGGATGTTCACAGAATATTAGCTTAGGTCCAAACCTGTGCAAACAAATCTGAGTTTCTCCAACTCTTTGAATGCCTGCTTAGTTCTTTGATGGTCAGAATCTCCATTAAAAAGGCATTTGCAGAGGACCACTGGGAGCCAGTCTCCACCCAGGCTGCACCTGGCTAACAGAGTGTGCATCAGAACAGTCCGAGATGTACACTCTGAGGAGAGGTGGTGCTACATAAACATCCTCTAAAGGACTCTGCAGCTCCTGGGCCAGCTCTTTCTGGACTCCCCCACTGCCCAGCTGTCTATTTCTATTCTCGAGAGTGCTTTTCCTTTCTTAGTAATCTGTCTGTATTCTTCTCTCTCTCTCTTTTATTTATTTTTTTATTTTTAAAAGTTCCTATGAGTATTATATTCTTATCATGTCTCCCCTTCCCCCTATCTCCAACCCCTCCCCATGTTCCCTCCACCCTAATTCATGACCTTTTCATTTTTACTGTTGTTATACACACATACAACAAATACACACACAACACACACAACACACCTACAATACATATGTACGCACACAACACACACACAACATATACGTACATACACACACAACATACAAATATGCACACAACACATACATGTACATGCATGCACACAACATATACATACATGCATACATACATGCATACATACATATAACATACATATACACACATATGCACACTCCATACACATGCACACACACACATACACACACACTACTGAGTCCGTTTAGTTCCCCCTGACTATATATATATGTCTGAACAGTTCTTTATACTGGGAATCAAGATCCTGTTCCCAGGTAAGCTCTGATCCCAGGGCCTACTGCTAGTCACTATTTTCCTTTTCTTTCCCTTAACCTAATCTTCATGCTCTGGCCTCAGTGCACTTGCCCTGACAATCCGGGCTTTCCTGCCATTTCTCTTACCTCAGTGCAGGTGCCTAACTTCACCACCTCTTCCCAGGAGCTGCCAGGATTTTACAGCTTGCCTGCCCAGTTGGTTTGTTCTCAAGCATTAATAAAACTGTCCCCCAGTTTCCTTCTGAGTCCATTTTTAAAATTCTTTTAATAGTGAGACTAAGAACCCTAAAAGAAGACCTCATTTTCCCCAGTACCATGGTCACCTCTGGAAAGGAAGGTTTTGCCGAGTACTCAGAAAGGCAGGCATTATGTCGGCAGAGCCCAGGCCAGACTGGTGTACACAGTAGATCTTGTCTTAGTTTCTTGTGGCAGAGAAGCCTTCTAGGCCTCTGCATCCAAATTTGAGTGCATAGAGTCCAGTTCCTGAGACACACTGGGAATCATCTTACCCACCCTTGCCTCCTCTGCATTATCCGTCCCTAGCCAACCGTCTTCCTTCCCCACAGCATCCATCCTGAAGTGGAAGGCTCTTGTTTGCTGGAGAAGACTGCATGAAAAGCTCCCCAGGCCGAAACAAAGAGAGCTCTGAGATAAAGCTGTTAATTAGAGTGGTGCTTCTGGCCTCCACCTGTTACCACAAAGCCGGTAGGAATCCCTCAACTAGCAGGAAGGGGTGTGAGCAGGCTCCAACAAGAGCAGCATGAGGCCTCTCCCTCCTCACTAGACCCAGAAGTCAGTCTCAGAATCAAGCCTGGTGGTGGTGATCAAGGAACACAGGGAGAGGTCAGGGGACAGAGGTCCCGGTGCAGAGTCCTCCAAAGAGGTTAGGTCTTGGTCCCCTGCCTGCTGCAAATATCCTGTAAGCTTGAAGCTCTCAGCCCGCTTGCCACCATGCTAAAATGACAAGAGCTAAGAGGAGACCCTGGGCCCTCAATTCTCAGCATAGAGTCAGCAGACAGCACTCAGGGGCTGTGGGGCCACCAAGGAGAATCAGCATCACCTGCTGACCCTGCAAGCCACAAGCTGGAACTTTGGGGAAGGGGGAGAGCCACTGCCCAGCTGGAGTGTCCCTGGAAGCATCTGGGCGAGCAGGCTGCTCTAGCCAACACCCAATTCCCATAGTTCAGAATCCAACAAGGAGGCTTCTATAGTGGAAACGACAGCTTCTGAGTCAAGAGCCCAAGGATCACAGTCTGGCAGTCAGACAACCCCTCTGCCACCATGGGGGACACCCTGACCTCGCTCCTCTGCCGCCAAGGGGATACCCTGACCTTTGTTCCTCTTCTAAAACTCCCATGGGAGATGGTTCTAGATGCTCCTGGGGTCTCGGTCCCTGATCTACCTGCTCTTCTCTCCACCCACGGAAACCCCCACTGGCTCCCACAGACACTTCAATGCTCCACAGCAGGAACAACGGGAACACAGCGGTCCCTGTGGAGGAACAGTTGGAGGGTGAGTTGGCCCCTGGATGCCATGAGCAATGTGTCCTGCTTCCCCCACTGGCCTGGGGTCCATCCTTCTCTAGCCCCAACAAGGCTGAGATTCCGCAGACCTTCGGCAACTTCCAGACGGCAGAGTTGGAGGGAGAAGGCAGATGGATAGCCTTGTCACCATAAGCATTTCAGAGGACACACTTAAATGAAACAAATCCTTCTATTGGAAATAAACCTCAAAAACATTTTTTAACAAATGGGCGTTAACGCGTCTCCTGGTGATAGGAACCTGAGTCTCTTAGCAAACTTTCGGCAATCATTCAGACGCATTTGCCTACCGCGCGCAGCGACGATTCTCGGTGGATTATGCTGGAATAATCGGCCCATTCCGGTTGTTAGGACGTGGTCTTTTAAACTGAGTTATTCCCAAACATCTCCGAGGGGAAAAAAAAAAAAACGGGACTCTTCATCTCGCCAATTATGAAATACAGCAGGCACTGTCTGCTATCAGAGAAAGAGATTTATTGTCCACACTGATGGCCGGCGGCAGCTCCTGGGCCCTGGGATGTTTCCCGAGAGTTTCCATCATTTTGCCAGTATCAATGGGGCAGATTTAACTGGGGCGGGACCGTAGCAGGCCTTTCAGCCATCACATGAGGGCTGGGAGCGGCTGTGAAGAGGATCACAGGGGACCACACATAGGTCTTCAGTGGGCCTAAGGTCCCCTTTAGCTATTACTCCAGTCCCTGGAGGGTGGGAATAAAGGGGCACCTACCAGAGTTCACACTCAGAGGCCAGTTCTGATGGGAAGTCTCAGCTGCCATCCACGGTGCTCAACAAATGCAGCAGGAAGCAAAGAGCCTGTTCACTTGGGGTGCAGGGGATGGAGTTTCCATCCCTAGGGCACTTGAGACCTTGGGACCTAATAATGTAACCAGAGGAGTACAAGGCTGGGGTTCAGGAGACCATTGTGGGGTTATGGTTAGTGAAGGAGTGTGGACTGTAGTAGTAATGACCTCACAGGCCCCAGCTGTTCCCCTCACGAGACTGGGTGGTTGCAGTTTGACCCTTTGTCTTGCTGGTTAGCCTGCCTGAGTTTAGAGATGCTTAGGACCAGTGAGACACTTGCATGCCTGTATGTGGGGAAAGAGGTGACCTGCAGGACAGTCACTAGGAGAAAAATACCCACCTATTGTGTGTGGGAAGTGGCTTACCAAGGATGAGTCCTGGAAGCGAGGGTGAGGAAGGGGAACCCAAGGAAGACAAAGCATGCAGGACCAAATGCTGATCAAAAACCAGGTTCCTTGGCCTTTTACTGTGGATTCGACTCCAGCAACTGTCTGAGGGCTTCCAGACCTTCAGCATTTAGATTAAGATTGATAAAGCCTGGGTATTGGAGAGCCACCAAGTTCTCTGGTCCTCCAGACTCTAGTATAAACTAACTCAATAAATGTCCCCTTATAACATATATTTATTTATACTATGTATAACATTAGCTATATTATTCTTATACATTCTATTGCTCTGATCCTCTTTTTTTAAAAAAAAAAAAAAAAGTCTGCCCAATTCAGAGAGTGGAGAGCTAGGAGGGACCATGTAGGGAGTCAAATCCCATTTACCTCACATTCATGTCCTCCTGGGAAGGCAGAATATGACCTTGGGTGGTAATAAAGCCAGGATCGATAGGATCGGTAGAAAGTCACCACTGGGAGGTGTGTTACTTCCCTGTTTTTATGACACCATACCTGACGGAAACAGCTTAAAGATGGAAGGATTCATTTTGGCTCACAGTTTGAGGGTACAAACTATCGTGATAAAGAAGTCACAGAAGCAGGAGCTTGAAGTCACACTGCATCTGTAGTCAGGAGACAGAGGGAGATGAGTGCTGTTGTCCAGCTCTCACCTTTAACACAGTCATGGACCTCAGTCTAGGGAATGGTGCCGCCCACATCAGGGCAGGTCTTTCTTCGTTGGAAGAGACATCCTTATAGACCCACCAGAAATGTGTTTCCAAGGTGATCATAAATTCAGCCAAGGTGACAGTGACAATTTACCTTAATGAGTAGGTTGTAACCTAAATTTAATTAGCCAGTATAATTGGAGGGGAGGAGGAGACACACACACACACACACATGCACGCATGCACACACACAAAGTCAGCCATGTTAGGAGGTAGAGATACAAGTACCATGACCACAATTCAAAGAATCTGGAGTCACTAAGAACTGGAGGAGGCAGGAAGGGCCCTCCCTAAGAGCCTCATAAGGATCATGGCCCCACTAACACCTCCACTTCAGACTTATAGCCTTATACTGTGGGAAGAGACAGCTTTTCTTTTAAGCTTCCTCACACAGGGTGATCATTGAAGCCACCCTGGGCATTCATCTATACACTTCTTAGTGTAGAGTATCCTACTCTAAGGAAGCTGAGAATCTACTCTCCCATATGCTCCTGACACCTAACTCAGAAAAGGGCTCTGTAACCTCAGCCTCCCATGGAGGACCATGACAGGGTGACTGAATGATGCCTGTACCCACAAAGAGAATTGTTAGGTATAAGTCATGAATGAACTGGAGACTCCAAAGCAGAAATACCTGCTGTGGTGGTTACTATTGGCAACATGACAGGATATATGAACACCTGAAGACAAATCTTCTGGATATGCCTGTGGAGAATTTTCCAGACTGGAAAAACAAAATTAGGAAGAGCCATTCTAAATATGGGTGGCACCATTCCCTAGGTTCAGGTCCTTAGTTGCATAAAAAGGAGGAAATGAGTTGAGCACCAGCATTCATCTCTCTCTGCTTCCTGACTACAGACACAGTGTTAACAGCTGCCTCAAAAATCCTGCCACCATGGCCTCTCCACCATGAAGGGTGACGCCCCTAAACTTCAAGCAAAAATAAATCGTTGTCTCCTTAAATTGCTTTTGTTGGTATTTTGTCATAGTGTAAGATAAGTAACTAATACACCTACAAGAGCCAGGGAGAAGCCTGTGCAAGAACTTGTCCATGGGAATGAAACTACTATGAAGACATCAAGCCCTGGAGAGTGCTGAAGCTGTCCATAGCGAGACAAGGTCAGTGCAGACACCAGGTCAGACTGACATGACTTTGATGGGCCTGAAAGAGGGAGGAATCAGATGTCGGAAGGACAGAAGAGGTGGGGAGGGCAGCCCCATTTTGTCCTTGCTCTAGCTGCCTCATAGCAGTTGCTTCAGAGCTGAGCAGCAAGCACACCATGTGCAGAGCCAGGGCTTTCGCTCTAATTGCAATAAATTAATTTCGAAGCTCTGAGGTGATGACTTTCTTTCAGAGAGCCTGAATGAAACTCCTCTGGGTCCGCCCCCTTCATTTTCAGGAGTGGCTAGCCCTGCTTGACCTGTACTACATCCAGCCCACCCCCAATTATTCTGGAGCTTCTATGGAGGGTTGGAGAAAGGGGGTGTAGCCTTTGCTGTTTTGCCCAAACTTGCTGTAAATCAGTTGCCCCGGCTGAGGATGTCCATAATGTGAAGGAAAAGGCTGTATCGCCATCACTTATCACCACCACTAAGTAGAAAGCTCTCAGAGTCCTCCAGACCTGGTGTGAAGTCTGTGGCCTTTCCCACCCCACCATCCTTGTGTGGAGTCCGCTGAGAGGGCACCAGAGCTTGGTCCCTGTGCCCAGGGTTAATTTGGAGGGAAGTGTAAAAATGAGGTCACCTCCCCCATTCCACAACTCATAGTCCCTCTGTCCCTCCACTGAGGCCACACTGGTCCAGGCTCTATCTCTGCAATGCTCTGAAAACTTCCCTTCATAATCCCTCCCTTCCTTTCCCCACAACCCAGACCCCTTTATCTCTACATCTAGGCCTTCACTTAAGACCCCTCCAGTTGCTTCTCCTGTCACCTAGAAGACAACACTGGTTCCTAGATTCCTCTGAGGGTGCTTACAGTGTCATGGCTCTATAAGCATCTTTAGTCAGCCCTGATAGACAGACCCTCCCAGAGCAGGGGCTCCTACAGCTGTCAGCCCTGCAGAGCATCTCCTGACTCCACTCTGAGCAGAGTGCTAGTAGACTCTAGAATCCTTGAAGCACCTCACAGAATAGAAAGAGACTAGTGCTCTCTGGGCTTCTATGGAAGAGGATTTAAATACTGCTTTAGGGGATTGAAAAACAGGCAGGGAACCTCTTAGATACTACTCATGAACGCACAAGACGTAAGGAAAACACAAAAATACAACCAATGGGGGGCTCTCTCCCCTCAGCTGCAGGAGAGAGCAGAAGGGCAATCTGACTGAGAATTGCCACACCTGACATTTCGCAGAGCCAACAGTGGAGCCCTCAGCTTCAGGACCACACAGGACTGGGGAAAGCAAGATGAAGGACAGCGGCTGGGGACTCTGAGGTGGGAGAAGTCACTGAGACACTGTTGGGATGAACTTCAAGGTTCTGGCTAAATGCACAACCATCCATGAAGCCAAGAGCCTAGAAATCCAGACCAGAATCAAAGGCATTTTGAGGGATAAAGAGAACGGAGAACAGGGGGACAGAACCATGCCAATGCCTGAGCTGGATGTACATAAAGAGGATGCAGGTGATATTCTCAATGGCTGTCACAGAAGCACTGTGTTAAGTTAATGCTGGGGAAAAAAAACTGAATTCAGTTCATTTAAATGTGGGTTAGCTGTTGTGACGAAGGCCTACACAGTTGTCCCTAGCACAGCCTGAGTGGTCCTAGTTCTTGTTTGGAGTGCACAGAGACACAGTCTATGCCAGATCAGCTTCTGGTTGCCTAGCACAAGCCATGTCAGAACTCCAAGGCAGCGGAATGGATGCTGTGATGGTCACCCTAACCCTGCCATGGTACGTTCTCCCGGATCTACTCTAGAGTCCCTGCTTGGGACATGTTCACAGTGTTCATCAGTAATAGAGACACTGACAGAAGCAATTTAAACAAGAGAGAGGAGGGATTCCCCTCCTCCTGTCAGATGCTCGCCAGGAGCAAAAGGGACAATAAGAAACAGAGAGGTGCCTTAGCCCTGGTCCTCAGTGTACAAGGAAGAGCTTATATGTGCCATTAACATCAAACAAGTAGAGTGGCTAAAAAGTTACCTGTGGTGGCAGATGTTGGGGCAGGGTGACAAAACCACTTTGGAAAACTAACAGTCCTGCTCAGGGAAACGAGTTTGGTATCTGATATGTAGCAGAAACCTAGGACCAACCTTGCAGCTTTTCCAGAGTAGTAAAAGCCTGAGCCAAGAAGACATATTTGCAAGAATTAACGCCTCAGTGAGCCAGGCCTTCCTGTGAACTAAATGCTTACTGGGTGGGATCAGGAGAAAGAAAACGGAAACAACTGTCCCTACAGCATCTCATCCCCTCAGGACCCCTTCTCTCGGTGTCTAACACAGCAAGTATCTCACAACCATCCGGAAGATTTTAATCTTTGTAGAGAAATCGGTCCTGTGCACAGACTCTCAGAGGGACAAGAAAGGGTTCAGACAAGACAGAAATGGATGCAGCAAGAACTGTCTATAGCCAGGGGAAAGAAAAGGGGAAATGGTGGACAAGATATAAACCCATCTGGCTGGGTTGTGATGCCAGGGAGCAAGATTAAGTGCTAGGACCCAGAAGACTGATGTCCTCACAGTCTTCCCAAAGGAATGTGTAACCCCCAAGTCTCGAAGCATGCCAAGTTGTCCTTCAAATAAAAAAGCGAGTGGTGGTGCTGGCGAGAGCAGCTAAGAACACTTGCAGCTCTTCCAGAAGAGCCAGGTTCAGTTCCCAACACCCGCAAAGTAGCTTACAACCGTCTCTGTAACTCCAGCTCCTGGGTGTCCAATACCCAACTCTGACCTCCACAGGCCTGCACATGGCATACATGCAGCAAAGTGCCCAGACACATAAAACTAAACAATTTTGTGAGAGGCAAATGGTAAGTATATTTTGAAAATTAAATTCAATCAAAATGTCAAGTTCAAAATCTATTTAAGTCAAAATCTTGATATCCTGAATTGGTAATCAACATCAAAATACAAGTATTGAAAGGACCCATCCTCAAGACGCTACCAGAGGACAGCCTTGGCTGAGCCCACGTACTTGACTATCATACACATGTACACATACATGCACACACACACACACACACACACACACACACTAAAAACAGTGCAATGCTGTTAGTAGATGTGATACCACTGCTAGACATAGAACATCTTAGAAATAATCTGCTTTAAAGTATTATAAGGGAAAGAGCAGAGGAGTTTGGAAAATGGTATACAAGCACAGATTTGAATATCTGTCATAACCAGGGAAAATATTATTTCAATGTGATAAGCTTTTATGTTGGTATGTACAAACCAGCTGCTGTGTAATTAGACCTATGGAGTGACAGGTACATGCCTAACTGGACAAATATGAAAGTAGTCTAGAATATCTAATATTTACAGAGATGTAGACATTAATTAATAGATTGTTAATAGGCGTGTAAATCAACTTTAAAAGTGCAAAAGTGAATGTCTAGATTTTAAAACACAGCTGAAGAGAACATAGCTGGGAGGTTGAGGCGGGCTCATCCTCTCACTGTTTGTCTCTGGGATCAACAGAGGATGAAGTAGACTTGGAATTAAGAAATGGCCCACTGCAGGGCTGGAGAGATGGCTCAGCGGTTAAGAACACTGACTGCTCTTCCAGGGGTCCTGAGCTCAATTCCCGGCAACCACTTGGTAGGTTATAACCATCTATAATGAGATCTGGTGCCCTTTTCTGGTGCATCTGAACACAGCTACAGTGTAATCATATACATAAAATAAATAAATAAATCTTGAGGGGTCACTGAAGCGAATATCCCACCTTCCAAATGCAAAACAAAACAAAACAAAACAAAAAAACAAAAAAAAAAACAAAAAAAAACAAACAAGCAAAAGCCCTGGGGAAGGAGTAAATATATTCCCCAGACGAATTCAAAGGTAGGTAACCGATGACAACAGAACCACACTGGAAAGGCTCTGCATCTCAGCCAAAACTTTAACTAATTCAAGAAGAGAAATCCAGGCACAGAGATAAGCTGAAAACAGGCTGCTCACAGAGGTCAGAGATAAAAGCGCAGAAGGTAAGTGCATTGTTTAAAGTGCAGGGACAACAATCGATACCAGACAGGCCTTATTTGGGAACAAGATGCATTATTTAAAACAAGTCACTTCATAATGACAAACGGGGCGGCTCACTAGGAAGAGCAGCAATTACAGCCATTCACAGGTCTCAGGGAGCATCAGTTTTCAGAGTGCAAAGCTCTTGGGGAGGGGTACAGCACCCCAGGCCATGGGGAAACTAAGGGGAAAGGAGGCAGATGCCCAGAACACAATCCAACAGTTCCCAGGCTTCCAGGAGCCTTAGAAACAAGGGAGCCCACAGATTGACAGGTGAGAAGTCACTGCCCCATTGTATTAAATGTAACACAAAATCCAGAGTCTACAGAAAAAGATAAATTTAATGACATTAAAAAATTGTTTATTTGTTTTGGTGTGTAGAAGGTTGTTGTATGTGGCAGTCAGAGTACAATCTCTTTTGTTGGTCTGAGGCAGATCTTTCTTGTTTGCTGCTATAGTAGCCTGTCTAGCTGGCCTGGGGACTTCAGGGAGTCTGACGTCTCTACCTCCCATCTCTCCATTACAATATTGATATTACAGACCATATAATCTAGCTCCATGTGGGTTTTGGAGACTAAAACTCAGTTTCTCTCATTTGCATGCCATTGACCCACTGAGCCATCTCCCCAGCTCCCCCCACCCCCTCAATTGTTTTAATCTTAGGGTCAAACACTTAGAAACTAAGCCAAAACCTGGAGAAAAGTTAGGGAATTTGTGTCATAAGTCAGGTGCTGTTTCATTTTGTTAAGTGAAACCATCTTCACGGTATAAGAATATCAATAATAAGAGAAACCAACTGATAATAGCAAAGCCATTTACAGAACCAGAGATGCATCAACTCTAGCTCTGTGCTGCAGAGGACCCTGTCAGTCAGGGTTCAGCTGGGTCAAGGGAAACCTTCCAGGTCCTTCCATTAAGAGAGGATTTTGTGCAGGGGACCCGAGGCTTATAAAGCTTTGATAAAGGTTGAGTGCTCCAAGAGTCAAGAAGAGTGGAAGCCACAGAAAGCCACCACCGTAGACCCATGGCATGCACAGGTGATATATGGGGCTGCCCTAAGGAGCTTCTGGCAGAACCCACTTAGCCTTCAGTGACACCGAACTTCACAGCATGACACAGTCAGCTCCTTATTTTGTCTGGTTCCAGATCTCACAGGACAGATTTCACTCCAGAAGTGAACTAATGGATCCCCACTGAGGAAAGACTGTGGGGAATGTTTCCAGGCTCTGGCTCCTGCATGAGGGGCCTATGCCCTGAGAGGACAAATGATAAGATGGGATTCCACACATATGTGTTCACCAGGTCACGGTAGGAACTCAAGGCAGGAACCAAAGCAGAAAGCAATGGGATGCTTCTTGCTGGCTTTCACGGGCTGCTTGACTTTCTCATACATTCCAGGACCACCTGCCCAGGGAATGAGACCACTCACAGTGGGCTGGGTCCTCCTACATCAATTATCAATCAAGATAATCTACCACAGGGATGGTCGCAAGCCAATCTAATTTGGCAATTCCTACATTAAGGTTCCCTCTTCCCACAACTGCAAACTGTGTTTCTTTGACAAGAAAAAAAAACAAAGGAGCACAGCGTGATCCCTGTGGATAACACCCATCACACCCAGCCCTCCACCAGTGACAAGGCCAAGATTCACCCATGGAATTTTAGCATGTGTTCAAAATGATCCAGGCATGGGGTACTCTTAACAGAACTGTTTGTGGTATAAAAAAACAGAACTGTACGACTATGGGACAGTAGAGTCAGCAGCAGGAATACTCACAATAAGGTCTCAGTCCCTGTGAGAAATGTTGAGACAGACCCAGGAGATAGCAGTGGATCCATTTCCAAAAGGCATTATTGAGTAAATAAAGCAAGACCGCCTGTGCGATGTTGCCATGTGCACAGAAAGCATAGATTTGTGTAGAAACCAAAAACTCCCAACATGCAGAAGCTTAGGTATGCTTGGGAAGTGCTTCTGAGAAACTGTGAGGGCTGGACAGGGACAGAGACAGGCAGGAAGATCACTGTCTCAACCACTATTTGCCCTGTATCTGTGTATGATTCAGTCACAAGTAAGCAGTGGTTTGGGATTTGGGGGTTTCTTGCTGTGGTTTAACTGTCAGAGATTAGGGGTTACTCTGGGAGTGCTTAGTGACCAACTTCAGGGCCTTGTACCTGTTAAGGAAGAATCTAACCAACTGAGTTATATCCCTAGACTTGTGTAATAGTCTTTAAATCAACAGAGGATCGGAGAAATACAGAAATGATGATACGGTGATTGATGGAGATGAAGAAGGAGGTGATGAGGAAGGGGATAAAGGAGGTGATGGGGAGGAGGTGATGGAGGAGAAGGTGATGGAGGAGGAAGTGATGGAGGAGGAGGTGATGAGGGAGGAGGTGATGAGGGAGGAGGTGATGGGGAGGAGGTGATGGGAGGAGGTGATGAAGGAGGAGGTGATGGGGAAGAAGTGATGATGGAGGAGGTGATGGGGAGGAGGTG
>NW_021620773.1:4405139-4433303 GCF_004785775.1 Grammomys surdaster
TGGGAAGAAGTGATGATGGAGGAGGTGATGGGGAGGAGGTGATGAGGGAGGAGGTGATGAGGGAGGAGGTGATGGGGAGGAGGTGATGAGGGAGGAGGTGATGAGGGAGGAGGTGATGAGGGAGGAGGTGATGGGGGAGGAGGTGATGGGGAGGAGGTGATAGGGAAGAAGTGATGGGAGGAAGTAATGGAGGTTGCTGTAGATTTCTCTGTGGTCTGCCATAGCACTGGCTAAGCAGTCTCCTAGGAATGCTAACTTTGTGCCTAGCACTGGAAGTTATAGTCCACAGGTCAAGGAGGAAGGAGAAGGAAGGGTATGTGATGGAGATGGCAGGCACATACTGTAGGCCACAGCATGAGCAGAGGCTGCGAGAGTGGACACACCTTCACTTTCACGGTCTCTGACTTGGTGTGTTGCTGAAGCTGAGCCTTCTCCATGACTTAAGATGAGGAAATGGGGAAGAGGTGGGGAGAGAAGGAGAGCGGGGGGCCTGGCCCTGCCGGCTACTCCTAAGGCAGGTCAGTCTGTGAAGACAGATGGCTTCGCTGTCGAAAGAGAGAGAGTGCATCATTCCTGCCACACAGCCCCAATGAGAGCCCCCCCACCGTGGCTCTTGAGGCAGAAACACACATGGGATTCTGGGAAGTGCACTCCCCTAGCCAACACATCGCACACTTTATAAAAAGAGTAACAAGGTCCCACTTTATATCCACTTGAAAAATATCAAGAGGAGACTCTTAGTGCAGGCAAGAGTTCTGTAAAACCGATGCAGTCCCACACTGTGGTTGAGAGAGTAAGTGGGTATAGACCTCAGAACAGAAATTTAGGCACACAAACTAAGAACTCCACACAGCCTGCTGGATTCTCTATGGAGAATCATAACCAGAACCATTGGTGGGTGGAGGGAGTAAAAATAGAAATAATCTTTGTAGCCAAATCTACCAATGGTGATAAATAACAACCCCCCTCCTCTATGATCCTCTCTCTTCTCCTCTTCCTCCTCCTTTTCCTTCTTAACAGGTTTCATATAGTCCAGGTTGGTCTCAAATTCACTATGAAACCAAGGATGACCTTGGATTTCTGGTCCCCTGCTTCCACCTCCCGAGTGCTGGGTTTACAAGGGTGTGCCAGCAAGTCTGATGGGTTAGGTGCTGAGGACAGAACCCTGGGCTTCCTGCTTGTTGGACAGCACTGTCTGTATGTATCACAGAGCGCTGCCCATGCAGCTCTTGCTACGTGGCAAATGCTTAGCAATGCTGAAGGAAGGAAAACAGGATCCGCCCTGCATGCCCTTTCTGCACCACGTGATGAGCTACGCAAAGAGCAGAGAAATCTGCTTGCAGGGAGTACCTGGAGCTGCTCCTGCCCTCCTGGCTGAGGAACTCCCAGGAAAAGTCACCTCTCAACAATTCAGGGTCGTGAAAGTGTTCCACAGCCCAGCTAGGAGCTACCACATCGGCATTAGACAACAGGCTCAGGCAACCTCAGGTCACATGACCAAAGTTCCCCTCCGCCACAGCACGGGCAGCCCCTGGACAGGAAGCCTCTGTTCAGCTCTGAAGTTTTTACCATGCCACGTCCCCACTGCCAGTCCTCCTGAGTCTCTGTGGCAGGGGAGGCAGCCGCCTGCCGACTGCGTTTTGCAGATTCATCTAATTTTTCATCCCACTCGAGGTAGGGACTTGGCAGCGATTTCTATTCCCTTGACAAGTCCATTTGTGTTACATGGAAGAGATTTCCAAATTGATTTAAGAGAGCCGCTCCCAGGTGGCGGGTCCCAGCAGGTCGGAGAAGCTTCCAGCCTGGCTTCTCCGCGGTTCCTACTTACCTCAGAACAGCACAGACTTCCAGGGAAAAAAGCTGGGCTGAAAAGCCTGTGGAAAGTTGGCCCCTCAAGAAGAGCACCAGCAGCCAACACAGAGAGGACCCAGCGAACCCTTCCTCTATAGAAACAACCCTCAGAGACTCTGCAGCAAGGAGACAGCACTCCACTCTACCACCTGACCACTGGACCACCCTACCACCCGACCCCACTCCTGTACACTAACTTTGTTTCATCCACCTTCCTCCTGCCAACAAGGGCTCCCTGTTAGGGTTTCTATAAAAATCTAGTGCTCTAGTAGAGCCATGGGGTAAACTGTCTGAAACAGTCACACCTCCCTCCCTCCCGACCTCCCTCCCTCCCGACCTCCCCACACCCACAATTGTGACAAGTGTCCCTTGGTGGCCACAGCTTCCTCTATCTTAGTCTTTGGTTGCTGTGATGAACTTGTCACAGACTGAGTGTAGTTCATAAAGAAACTCATTTCTCAGGGTCCCCTGGAGGCTGGGAAGTCTGATACGGAGGTGTTGCATGTGGTGTGGTCCTTCCTTCAAGGTACACCAGGATGGAGGGCAGGAGAAAGCAGAGGTGGGAGCAGAGGACATCGAGAAGGCAGGGCTCTGCCTACAGTGCCCACTCTTGGCAACTGGCCCACTTACACAGCAACAGTGGCTACCCAGCCCAATAGATGGGTAGCTTTCAGTAGCTAGTGACTTCTCAGACCTCCTACCTCCTACGAGAATGTGTCACATCTGTTTCCACCAGCTCTTCCACCCCACCTGGTAACAGTCTCTAACAGCCCGCCCACTCGCAGTCCCCTGTCCTATCTCTTTCAATGGACACACATCAGGGCAGAGGCAGTGGCACTGCCCATGGTATCTACAGATCTACTAGGCTTCCCTCGCCACTACCTGGACCAGACCCAGAGTAGAAATCCAAGCCTGGCTCCAGCTCTCTGCCTGTCTGTTTCCACATGGGTACTCCCACGTGACTGACATCCCAGCCCCTGGCCAAGCCTCCTGCTTCTCACCCAGGAAGGCTCTTGCCACATATTTTTATATAATGAGGCCAAGATGCCCATATGCCTGGTCATACATGTACAGATCAGGGTACAGCTAGGAAGGCGTTACAGATGAGATTCCTGGTCACATCGGTGGGATGTGAAATGCCACGCCATTCAAGATGGGCTTTATCTAACTTGTTGAAGGCCAGAAAAGACTGAGGCTATGCTAGGAAAAGGGAGTTAGCTGGCACCAGCCTTCAGACTCAAGACTGCAAGACCAGTCTCTTCTGGTCTCTTAGGACCTCTACAGAGTTCAGACAGCCAGGCTCGACCATCACTGAACAAGCTGTCCCCTTTCTCTGTCTCTCTCATCCTACATACACACACACACAAAACGCACACACAGATACACGCAAACTCCTGCACACATTCATACACACACTTATCATAATGTATATGTATGTATGTGTAACATATATGTAATATATCATGATTACATATCACTTACATCATGTCTATGTTCTAGTAAAGGCATCGCTAGGCAATTTGTCATCATGCTAGGCACAGAATGTACTGCCCCAAACAAGGATGGTCATAACTGTGGTGGGGCAAGACAATGCAGGTGTTCCCCCATCTTGTATTCTTTCTGAGGCCATTTCAGGTGTAACTAGAATCTAATTAGTTAACTAATTCTCCTTAATGGAGAATCCCATGGAACACTACTCAACTCTTCTAGGAATCAAAAGTCAGGACGCCCTAGCTAACTTAGCTTCTATTAAACTGCCTGTCTACACGGAGCTCCCGCCAGATATCTGCTTCTCTTAGTTTCTGCTAAATCTGCTTGCTTCTCGAAGTCCCATGCAGCTGCAGACTGAGAGGCAAGGATGTGCTTTCTGCCTTTTAAAAACCCCATGTTCTAGACACTGTGATTTGGACACTCAGAGCTATGCCCAGGTCCCCGGATGCTTGGGTGTGGCTGCGGACAGCTGAAATAAAGACTTTCAGAGGCCATACACCGTGTCTGAGTGGTCATCTCTGGTGAGTTCCACATGACATGATATCAACAGGCAACATAACGTCACATAAATATAGTGGCATATGCCACCTCGGACTGAAGTGTATGCATGTATAACTGTGTGCTGATGTGTGAGAATATAGAACCTCATATCCCTATATGCACTTATCCCAACCCCAATGGTTCCATAACCCTATCTCAAGCACCACTGATACATTCCTTCCAGGCCTAGACAACAATTCTTCCCTTCAGAAGCAGCCCTGTACCCCCAGGCTGACATACCACATGGTCCATCGCCATCCCATTGCTAGGGCCTCCCCAGCACACTGCCTTGCCCTGGACTGCCACCTGCAGGGCCTCCTGGACTTGGATCCTGTGGAAGCAAATGATCTGGTCAGGCAGCTGTTGCTGGAGCGTCTTGAATCATTTCTTGAGCAGTTTTCTTTCCTCAAGGACAATGAAGGTGTGCAGATTTTCCTTCGGAATGGAATTCTTGTCTTGGGCGCTCGTGCTGGAGAACTGTCATCATTGAGCTGAACGGCAGAAGGGTCAGAGAAGTTGATGGTGTCTTCCCCTGGGATATCTCTTTAAGCAAATCGATAAATCACTTCTGAGGGCTTTAGCATAGATTAACCAACTAAGTAAGTCAAGCCAGGGTTTATTTAGTGTCCAGGGATTCTGTCAACACTGAGGTTAAGTAAGTAACAAAGGGACAGGATTTCAAGGCCCAGGGGACTGATCACTGTAGCAGATATCATCCCAGAATCACTGAGGTTTTCCCTCCTCCACCCATGTGAAGTCAGAGTCAGGGGACACCAGCCAAACTGGCCCCATCATCTGTTGCTGGGGGTGGTATCAGAAGAGTAAGGGCTGGAGAGAAAAGCTTCAGATTAACAAGACAGAAGTACTCGGCAGAGGCCTGGGAGCCCCTCCCTACCTAGACTACATGCAACAAACAGAATGTTGCCAAGAAAGTCTAAGATTTGTGAATCAAGAGAAAACAGGTTCTATAAAGGATTGTGTGGTTCACGGTCCACATCACCCACTTGTCCACTTCCGTTTTAGTCTTAATAGACTGTCTCTATTTCTGTTCCTAACCATGGATCTCTGGTATAATTCTTCCTGCTGGGAAGAATGAACCTGTATCATTTAGTGGGAGCATTCTGCTATCTTTTCAGGAGCATTTGTTGTATGACCTTCATTGGGGCAGGGCTGCATGGGGAGAGGAGGGGTGGTGGATAGTTCTTTGCCTGAGCTCAAGCTTGGACACAAAGGACATTCCAGAGCATGATGACCAACTCAGCCCTTCCTGGGTCTCTCAGGTGTGACCCAGATGGATAAATATACTAATCCAGGTCACATGCCTTTGACCTTGCTCCTTGATGGTCATTGTAACATTCTTAGTTTTGCATGATGTGTGTGGCTCCTGCACAGTCCGTCACTCCCGAGTACCCCAAAGCTTGGGTCTGAGCTGTGGTCTGAGCTCAGTGCTTGCAGTGAGCCTTCCGACCACGAGCCATTCCAGGTTCCAAGCTGGGCTCTTTCTCGTTAGCAATTTGTGCTTTCCGTCTTCCGCAGCACGGCGCCCTGCATTTTTTGGCTCTTCTCATTATTTCCGGACAGCTCAGATATCAGGCCAGTAAATCCTCATTTTCCCAGGACTCTGGAGACCAGATTCTTTCCTACAATAGTTTAGAGAAGAGCTGGGCATTGTGTGTTCTCTGCAGCAGTCAGAGAGGTGCTTCGGGTGACGTATGGGGGGGGGGATTCCTGGCCAAGCCATTGTCTAAATGCCTCTCTGGGATGCCCTTCAGGAAGATAACCTTGCTCAGCAGGAGGTGGGTACCCTGAGATGTCCACCTGTCCCTAACATCCATGACCCCATCAAAGGGAGGTTCAGAAGGGGAAGCCCCATTTTATGTTCTTAGGTATTGGTTAAAATACATTTAATTTTTTATAAACCTGATAAGGGCCTTGTAAGAAGAGAAAACTAATGACTAACACTTCCCCAGTACATAGCTGCAAAAATCTCAACAATACACTAACTTAGTCTCAAAAATGCAAGATTACTGTAATATTTAAGAAGTGAGTTATTTCAGGCTAGAGAGAGATAGCTCAGCTGCTAAAAGCACACACACTGTTCTTCCAGATGACGAGAGTTCGGTTCCCAGCACGCACATCATTTGGCTCACAACAGCCTGTAACTCCAGCTTCAAGGGAACCTGATACCTCTGGTCTCTGTGGGCAGCCATACTCATGTATGCACGCACACATACACACACACACTCATATAAACACACACTCAAGCGCACACACAATTGAAATAATAACAAATAAATTAGAAAATAAATTCATCACGCTAGTGGGATATGGAGGCTGATAATATTCTTTTCTCTATATGTCAAAAGTCAAATAGCACAACTTAGCACCCGCTTGTGATAATAATTCTGCAGACCGAAACCAGAAAAGAACCCCATCAACATGGCACAAAGCTAGATCTGTAGCTCAATTGTTGAGTACTTGCCTGACGTACAGGATACTCTGGGTTCTGTTCACAGAACCATTGCGATAACTGTAGCTAACACTCATACCACCACTAAATACAGTCTTTCAAAATAACCACACACTTGATAGTGAGGAACAAGTATTTCCACGTGAGATGGGCAACAGCTCAAGGAGATCTGTTTCCATTGTTTCTCTCCATATCCCCTGAGGTTCCCAGCTGCTGCCAGGAGGCAAGACACAAAAGCAAAGGGATAGAGGAAGATTCTTAGCTGGGAAAGGAGATGCAAAACTTGCCATTCACAGATGGTGACACAAATCCAGAACAATTACTGAATCATGTGGCTACATCAAATTCTGAAGCTATAGAAAGTTCTAATGGAGCTAGGAAGATGCTGGGTCAGTAAAGTGCCCACCATGCAAGAGTAACCAACCCAGAATCCTCAATCCGCTGTAAAAGGCTAGGCATGGCAGCACGCACCTACAATCCCAACACTGGAGTGGTCCATGGTTACCAAAAGCTAGGAGCCACCCAAATGACCATCATCAGATGGATAGAAAAGCAAATATGGTAGTATAATGAAATACACAATAAAGCTGAATGATTTGCATATGGGGGAGGCAGAGATGAGCTCTGCAACGGTGTTCACCAAAGAAGCCAGTCATCAAAGGGCGAAGCTGTACATCTAGTCCCTGTGAGCACACTGAACCTCCTTACTATGGTAGAAAACCACACGGCAAGTCCCTCAGAAAGCTGCCCAGAAACAGCACTGGGGAAATTTCTTGACTGAAATTTTTATGGCTCAAGTGTGCGCAGATGTCAAAACCCGTTGATCTGGAGTTTACGTTCTGTGTGATTTACTGTATGCAAATTACCCCTTGACAAGGAAAGCTCGAGAAATAAAATTTTACAATACCATCTGAAAATATGAGGAAGAAATTAATCTAACAAAATGCAAAAGGTCTTTCTTCAAGAAACTATAAAACGCTGTAGGCAATGTCGAAGGAGCTTTAAAGTTGGGGAAGAGGCATTTGCAGCAACTAGAGGCTCCATCCTACACTGGTGCCCATGTTCATATTCTTGAATTTGTGGACAACACAGAATACGAATCAGAATCCCGAAAGGACTTCGGTGGGACTTGACAGACTTTCTCTGTGTGTGTGTGTGTGTGTGTGTGTGTGTGTGTGTGTGTGTGTGTGTATGTGTATGTGTGTGTGTGTTTGTGTGTGTGTGTGTGTTTGTGAATATGTTTGTATAAATGCGTGTATAGACATATGAAGACCAGTGGCCAATCTCAAGCATCCTATCTCAAGTATCATCCACCATGAGTTCCGAACTAGGGTCTCACAGTCTGAAACTTAACCCATTCAACTAGGCTGCCTTCTGAGAGGGCCCCGAGACCCTCCTGTACACTAGAACTATAAGTGTGTACCACTGTGCTTGGCAATCCACTCAGCGGTAGATTCTGAGAATTGAACTCAAGTTTTCATGTTTGTATGACAAGCACCGAACTCCCTCCTCAGCCCTGTGGTTCTGTTTGGTTGGAAATACAAAAGGCAAGGAAAGGCAAGATACCATTGTCAAACGATAAAACTGGAGAACATTTGCTGTGCCAGCATTGTGGGGCACCATGAGGCCCCTGCAATGAAGACAAAGTGGGTGTGAATACAATGAAAGAGGCGAGACAGATGAGACAGCCCTGGCTGGAGGACACGTGGGTGGGGAGGAATTACTAGGAAGAAAAGAGGCCCTGGAACCAGCAGCCATCTACCTGGAGAAAAACAAACTTTGACCCCCCAAGTCCCTCACACTCAAAATAATAATTCTTGACAGACCCAGATCCAAACTCAAATGTCAAAACACTCTCTAAAGCTTTTAAGAGATGATGGAGGGGAACATCCTTGTGACCTTTGCATGGCAGAACATTTTTGAACTGCAGTCAAATGCAATAACCAGAGAGGAAAAGTTGAGTGTGCTTGGCCACATAAAAATTAAGTATTTCTGTCCATCTAAAAATGCCAGAATGAGCCCAAAGTGAGAAAGACTATTAGCAGGAACATTTGTGGCACACACGACTGACAAAGATCTCAAATCTAAAGTAAACAAAAGGCACTTTTAGGAGAAAGGCATGGCAGACACTTGAACAAGCTTGGATCTCCAACTAGTCAGAAACGCAGAAGGTGGTACCCCATGGTTGCAAAGGAAAAGCAAGTTAGAACCTTAACAGAAAATCATCACCAACCTGCCAAAGAGACAGGACCACAGAGAAGAGGGTTATAATGCAGAATGAAAAAAACACCCATCCACAGGAAGAGTTCAGACTGTCCAGGACACACACACACACACACACTCACACATACAGGAACATACAACTCTCTCACACAGTCTTACACATTCACTCACACTCTCACACACACACACGCTTTCTCACATATCCACACTCTCTCACACACACATTCATACACACATACACACACACACACACACACTCTGTCATACATTCACATAGTCACACACACCTTGACACATTCTCTCACACACTGCAGTTCACACATGCACACACTCTCACACATGGACACACACTTATATACAGACACACATGCACACCCTCACACACTCTGTATCACACACACAAACATAGACACACACACACACAGATTGGGGAGTCAGTATAGTATTCACTGTGTAAGCAGGAGGCCCTGAGCCTTAAGACTCGCACCATCAAAGCACAGATATTAAGTGCCTGTTGTATGCTCCGTTCCAGATGGACATCGATATTACACTTCTACAGCAGGAGAGTGTGGATGGCTCAGCAGTCAGGAAGCATAGAGATCATATTTCATCCACCCACGGGAAGCAGGAAGAAGGAACAGGAAGTAGGGCCAGCTATAAAACCTCAGAGCCCACCCATCATGACATACTTCCTCTAACAATTCAACAACCTTCCCAAACGTCACCACCACCAGGGGGCCAAGTGTCAAACCCATGAGCCCATGGGGGCATTTCTCATCCAAATCTCAGCAACAGGAAAGAGCCTGGGATGGGAGGGCACATTTATAACCCATGTACCTGGAGACTGATGCAGGAGAACCACAAACTTGAGGCCAGCCTAGACAACATAGAAAATTCTGGGCTAGCCTAGGCAATGAAAGGAGACTATGTTCAAAACAAAGTAAACTGTGTAGGATAACATGCATAGCTGTACAGAAAAGTTCCATGTCATTTTATAAGTGAAATTTGGACATCTGCAGGTTTGGGTATCTGTAGAGGATCCTGGGAATGACTACCTATGGATGCTGAAGCTATTCTTGTGGGATATACTGAGGTAGGATGGGGAGACAGAAAGGAGAAAGGGCACATGGGTGGGGCTAGCACAAAGCTGGAAGCAGGAGGTGGTACTAGCCAGAGCTCCTGTAGGGTCAGAGCAGACTGTCTTCTTCAGCTGTGTACCAGCTAGGTTTTTTTGTCACTTTGACACAAGCTAGGATCATCTTGGAAGAGAAAAATCTCAATTAGGGGAGTTCTTCCTGCTCATTGGCCTGTAGGCATATCAGTAGAAATATCTTCTTGATTAATGACAAATGTGGAAGGGTCTAGCCCACTGTGGGTGGCGCCACTCCTGGGTTGTATAAAAACCAAACCGAGTAAGTCACAGAGGGCAGCCAGTAAGCAGCACTGTTCCACGGTCTCTGCTTCAGTTCTGGCCACCAGGTTCCTGTCCTGACTTCCCTTCATCATGGACTGTGATCTATCAAATAAAATAAGCCCCTTTCTTCCCACATTGGGCATCATTTTATCATAGAAACAGAAAAGCAACCAGGATAAGCTGAGAGCTAGAGAAGTCTAGATGTCATTATGGACAGCAGAGAGGTGGCCTCAGAGAGCCAGGGGCAGTGAAAGACTCCTCAGCTAGGTGGGGGGGAACCTTAAGTGAGGTCACACGGAGGTAGGTGTGCCTTGGGCTCTCAGGCAGTTCATCCAACAAAACATGGATGCTCATAGACATAAAATAGGGTCGCTTCTTCTCAGGAAAGATGTAGTTCATTCTATCATTTCCTGACTTCTGGAAGAACTGACACTTTTCTGCCCCTCTGATCTGCCCTCCCCCAGCTGTCCCACCCCCCAGCTAGCCAAGACTACAACATCTTCCAGGTCTAAGAAGCACAGGGTCTACATGGAAAAGCTTACGAAGAACAAGAAAGTGGTGCTCACTAGGGGGCTGCTGCTCGAGCTTGCAGACGTGATCCCTCAAGAAGAATGCACTGAGAGCATCCGCCACGCAGACAAGCTTCCACAGAAAGAGTTCACCAAGTGGCTCAAAGATGTGTCCAGTGCTCTCACCAAAAGCCGCAACCAGTACAGCTGCAGGACTGTTACTGATAAAATTTAATCAGTGACAGTTACAGATCTGACTTGTAGTTACAGAGCCGCCATGTTTCCAACTAGACAAGGCCTGAAGTCATGAGCAGCAGCGTGTTCTTGCTGCTGCTGCAGCTCAGGCCAGTCACAACACTGGTCCTGCCAATCTCCCACGCTGTGTCCACAAGGCTGGGCTGAACCCAGACCATCCCATCATCTACACAGTACCTGGTAGAAATGAGACTCTAATGCTTAATATTATCCAAAGGCTTTATATAATTAGAAATGCTCAATAAACAAGATGCCCATACAATTAGACCAATATCTAACCTTATGATATAAATCGTTACCCAGGACCATCCTGGACACAAGTGTGGTTCTCCATGGCTCCTACCTCCTTCTTCCTAGCTCCTCTTCTTCCTTCTCCTTCCTCTCCTCACTCCACCTACCTCTCATTCAGCCCAATCACTGAGCTTTATATGAATGCAGTGGGAAGATAACCCACTACACAGGACAGCGAAGAGGGGAACTCCTTCCAGAATATTCTAAGGTCAAGGTTCTGAATGCCTATGGCTCTAAGATGATAGCATGATAGAAATGAGGAGACAGCATCTTCTGGCGACCCTGCTGTCTGCAGCCAGCTGAAGAGAACAGAGTTGGAACTCAAGTATGGTGGTCTCTATGTAATTCGAACTCCTGGCAGGGGAGGCTAGCTCTTGCTTTGGTGCTGAGACAGGGGGATTCCACCCTAGTGGATTCATTGGGGCATGGAAATTGTCTTCCCTGTGGCCTAAGAACAGACTTCTAAGATCAGCACAAACTTATTTGAAAATAGAAGGAATCACAGAGAAATGCAGAGGCATTTCACAATGTAGTTTATGGATTCAAAGCAATAGCATCAACTTTGGAAAAATGCAGTTGGAAACAGCTCGTCAGTGACGTTGAGTGAGGGTTATAATTTGAAGCCTGAAGAGGAATTATTAAAGTCCTGGGAGCAACATCTGTGGATGGTGAGGGAAATGTCATCATTATTTTGAAATATTCGATATAAAAATTTCAGCTAAATTCAAAACCTATTTGCATGATTACACAACACACACACACACACATACAAATCCCAATATTATGTTTGTCAGTGAAAGAGAAGAACAACTCATTAGTTTGGAAGAACAAGATAACCATCCGGTTCAAGGGAGAGAACAGGGTCAAGGACCTGGGTCAGTCCCGAGGTGACTGCCAGTGGGCAGAATGGCAGAAAGTGGTGTTTGATCACATGACCCCAAGGTCTGGCTAAAGTTTTGCATCAGTGCTTTGAGAAAACGGAGCCAGAAGGCCACCGGAGGCCATTTCAAACACAAGGTTGTGCACCAAGGGCACTGTCTGACTTTCATTTTTAATCTTATTTTTATTACATTTTATTTATTTATAGAGGGTGCACACGCCACAGAACACACATGAAGTCTAGAGGGCAACTAGCAGGAGTTGCTTTTCTTCTTTATCATGGGTGTCCCGGGCATTGAGCTCAGGTCACAAGGCTTGGTGACAGGCACCACGACCTGCTGAGCCATCTCAATAACCCAATTTTCATTTTGGAAAGGTTTCACTTTGGAGCTTAAATTCAGTATTCAATGTCTGCACCATGTGGAACTTTTTCCACGCCATTCTACAATGTAACTTTGTGAACACTGGCATACAGGGTATGTTTTTGGCCCTGGGGATGAGAGCAATATTCAAAGGCCCAAGGACTGAGTAGCTAGCCTCCAGGCCGGACTGTTAGATGCAAACCCTGTTCCTCGCTGGCAGGAGATCAGACAGCAATGGGGCCACTCTGGTGCTGGATCTTCATCTGTAGAATGGAACACCTCACCTAGGCGTGTTTTATCAGCACCCAAAGGGCAAATTCATTAATCAGAACAAAATGACTGTTAAGCACACACATTGCAGACAGAAACCACATTGCAGACAGAAGACAAACAAGAAAGGCAGTAGAAGCCACTGAGGATGACTGAAAGTCACATGACTGGGCACTCAGGCCCATGAACTCAATGTTCATGTCAAGTCTCAGCTGAGCGAGAATAGAGCCACACCTTGCAGGCCAGGGCTCTTCTGACAATATATACCCAGTGACTGTGGGGATAACAGGGCCAGCTCACTCGGACTAAGTGCTTGCACTGCATACAGCTGTCCAGAACACACCCAAAGCCCATTTGCTTCTGCTGTTACAAGGAGCCATCAGCTCAGGCTGGGTCCCTAAGGAACATCTGGTCACCTCAGTTCCCTGTGGGCCACATGCACTGGAAGATGTCTCAGAGAAGATGGTGGGGCAGTGGCTTCTTACCACAGTCTTCTCATCACAGCTCACTCTGAAGCATCCAGAACCAGCCCCAAAGCCCCTGGACACACTCCAGCCAATGTCAAGGCCCTGTCAGGCCCACCAAGACTATCAGAGCTTCTGGCAGCATCAGCTATCCAAGAGACAGGTCCATGTCAGTCATTGGACATAAAGTGAGATTTTTGAAATTCAGCAGGGCACAAGGTGTTCTCCTACACAGATCAGATGGAGGCCAAGGTCCCTGGGAACACACACACACACACACACACACACACACACACACACACACCAGTTGACTCTCTGGTATCATTAACTGGGAATACACAGGCACCACAGGTGTCCAGCACATCTCAGCCTCTTTTGAGCTCTGCTACCTCCAGCCGATGAGCAAGGCCCTGTGAACCAGATGCCACAGATGCTGCCAGCATGGGCTCTGCCTTAGCCATAAGCAAGGCTGGGGAGATCAAGGAAGCAGTACCCATCTTCTCACGCGAGAGGCTAACACCCAAGTGTGAGGTACGGCAGGGCAAGGCTCTACCAAGGCATCTCTCCTCAACTTAGAAACCATCTTCTCCTTGGGTGTGTGTCCAGCTCAGCCATCTGTGCCTATCTGGGTGTGGGTTTCCTCTTCCTAGAACAACACTAGTGGTGTTGGATGGGGGTCCACCTTTGTGACCTCATTTAGCTGAGTTACCTTTGTAAAGTCCCTGTGTCCAGACATGGTCTCATCCTGGGTCCAAGGGATATTCCACCTGATAGATTTCAAGAACTACTCTCAGCTGGCAATAGTGAATACCTTTGTCCTTTGAATGTCTCTGGGCCCTCTTCTCTTTTGTCTCCAGATAGCAGTGTAAGCCTGTCTGCCCCTGCCATGGCCAGATCTTCACAAGGTTTTGGAGAGAGCCACTCACAACTTGCTCACCAGCCCAGCCCACTTTCCTGCCTTACAAAGTGGGAAAGGAGCAGGAAGCAGGCACAGTTTAGGCAAGAACAGGTGGATGCTTGTTTCCAAGGGCTTAGCCGGCTCTCTGTCTCTGTCCTCTCCCCAACACATCGGTCTTAGGTGGGTTCAGGAGCCATTAGTAGATACTCTGTATAATCACTGCATCATTAAGCTAGAAGAGGGGGCTCTCAGGGTGTCTACACATTTGAGACCAACAGTCACCCAAGGAGTCAGCATAAACAAGGATGATAACCATATCTGCCACCGCCAAACTGTCACTCTGGTTCAAGAATTGTTTCTGTCTCTCTTCTTCAGCACAGCCGATACAACAGGGCTCCGTTATAAACTCTCTCTGCAGTAACAAAATGAAGGCTCAGAGAGATCAACTTGCTGATCCAAAGTCACACAGCAAAGGCAGATGTGCCTCAGAGCTAGCTCTTCACTCTACCATGCTGCCCATATACACAGCTCACCAAGGTTAATCCTTGCAGCAAATATTAAAAACAACGGTGGCTGGAGAGAGGGCCTCGGTGGGTAAAGCACTTGCCACACAGCATGAAGACCTGAGTTTGAATCCCCAGCACTGATGTAAAATCCAAACATGACGGAGTGCATCCACAACACCAGCCCTTGTTAGTAGAAATGAGGGGATCCCTGAGGCACCCCCCTCACTAGCCAGTCTAACCAGCTGGTGGGATCCAAGCTTAATAAGAGACTCTCTCTCAAAAAACAAAGTAGAGACTGATTGTCAAAGACACCCAAGATCAACCCCTGGCTTGCACATGAAGAACACATGAGTCCGTGCACTCCACACATGGGTGCACATACATAAATACGTATTTTTGTATACACATACACTCTACTGGTAACTTACAGTATGTTCAAAGCAAAGACCCTTCTTGTTTAACTCCAGATCCTGGGTCGGGCTGATCCTCTATAAAACACATATACCACCAGCCCCAGTCTGAATCCCCATAGCTGGGTTGGGGAGGTCAGGAGCAGGCTTTGCTAAGGATATGGGACCACCAGCCATTAGTCAAAATCCTGAGAACTCAGGTGGCACTGGGCTCTGAGAGTGAGGTCAGGAACATGGGGTCCCCAGATACCCACAGCCCAGCACACAAGGAAACAAGAGTGGGCAGTATCTCCAGAACACTGGACTCATGTGACTGAGTACCTGGGACAGGACATAGGCAGGAGGCATAGGGCAGTCCACCTTAGCTCTTTGTGGTGTGGTCAAAGCAGCTGAGTATTTTCAACGTGCAAACTTTTCAATCCAGTTTACCTATACCTGAGAATTCATCCTTGAGAGATGCCAAGGGTTGGCGTAAAAATGTATCTACAAAGCCAGGCATGATGGTACAGATTTACAATCCCAGCTCTCAGGATGTTGAGACAGGGGAATTACAAATACAAAGCTAGCGTGGGCTACATAGGAGACTCAGATAAAAAACAAACAAAAAACAAAAGCCACTCACCTAGCCAAGAGGAGACCATTTTCTTTTCTAATTGATATGTATGCGTATATGTCTGTGTAGAGGCACATGAATGCAACACCTGTAGAGGCCAGGAAGGAGAAGGTGATAGATCTCCTGCAGCTGGAGTTCCAGGCAGCTAGATATAAGCCTCTCTACACGGGTTCTGGGAACCAAGCTCAGGTCCTCCAGAAGACCAGAAGGTGCTCTTAACCTCTGACCCATAGAGAAAGTTTTCAAAGCTCAGGTGCACGCTGTGTGCTTGTGTTGAGGGCACACGTGTGCTCTTGAATCTAGCAGAAAGCAAAACTTTCCTTCTAAGGGCAGGGAGAAAGATTCAGCAAATACTAGAGACATAGCTCCTGTCAGTGGATGGTGAGACCCATGCTCTTCCTCGGGCTCCTCGATGTCTACCGGGTTTGTCCTTAGATCTAGAAAAAGTGAACATTTTAGTAAATTAACAACAAGATCTGATTTATGGACAGATCAGACCTTGTTCCTGGGTACCTGGAATAACTGCCCTCAAATGAAATGGATACAAGAACAAGACAGCTGTTATGAGAAACCTGGTGAGGAGCTCAAGGAGAAGGTACCCGTTAGGCAATCCCAGCTTGTATCTACAAAGCCTGTACCTGAGATCCTGAATGTTCCGGGGGTCGACAAGCCACCTCAGCGTAGCTGACCAGGTTCAGCAGAACGTCTGACGTAGGCACAGATCTCAGGTGAACTGGACTCCTCACACAGGCTGGGTTAGGGTTGTTCTTTGTGGGCTCCTTCTGAAGGCTCAGAAGATACCAGATGAGTCCCCAGAGCCTTTCAAACTCAGATCCTGCAGCCTCCCAGTTCCTGGAGTGGAAAGATGAAAGAGAGACTAGAAAGAGCCTTCCAGGATGTTCCAGAAGGTTCAGGGAGAAAACCCAACAAAATCAAAAGATTAAATAATTTTTTAAAAAAACTACCTAATACAATGGTGGTCTAGAAAGCCTGGAGGACCTAGGCCCCCTTCTGTGCCAAGTGCAAGATGTAGCTCTCAAGGAAAGCCAGCAGAGCCATTTTGGAGGCAGGCTGCATGTTCTGTATGGTCTCTGATCTGGAGAGACCCAGAAGGTCAAATAAATGTATCCACAAACTCCTTCCACTACCTGCTTTGCCTTCTAGGGACTGCTCAGAACCTGAACTCAAAGAGGCTCCTCCTGGTAGGGCAAGGGTGTGAGGAAACTCGTATTGCTAAAGTCATAAGAAGCAAAGCCTACTTTCACCCCTCAGATGTCAATGGAGGACTCAGACTTACAAAATCTGCATGGCACACACATCCTCACTTCATCCTCCCATCGGGTCCCGGTATTCCCTGCCCCACTTCAGACCCATCATAGCCGGATGCACACTGGTAATTATCTCCCCAAACCTCTGGTGGAGGCCAGTCTTCTTCGATTCTTGTCAAATCGCTTTAATTATGAGTTTGCAATTGGCCTACTCACAGACTCACCTGGGAGTGGGCAGCCGGCCTTCCACTATGCCAAGTTAGAAATAAGTTGAGCCAGCCAGAGAGTTCAGAAAGAAGTAGGTTTTGTTAAAAAAAAAAAAATGAAATTGTGATCAGGGAGTTGGCAAAGGCCCAGAATCCAGGCCCCGCCCTGCTTCCCTCTTAGATGTTGGGAAGCTACAGCCTGTAGCAGCTGCAGAAGACTTGCTGCGGATAGTTGACAGGAAAGGCCCAACGAAGACAGTCTGTGAGATTTCTAAAATTATACAGGAGCATGTTCATGAACACACACACACACACAAACACACACACACACACCTACCTGAGATACTCCTCTCTTTGTGCATGGGTAGCCTGTGACTTGTTTTGACCCAAAGGATCTAGCAAAAGTATTGTCAGGCACAGTCTGGCCTCGAGGAACCCTGTGGGATTCCATCCCACAATAGCTCTAGCAGGAGCTCTGCTGAAGGGCCTGTAACCAGAGTAATCAGAAGCAAGCAGCCTACTTCTGCCCATGAAGCCTTAGGAGTCCAGGTAGGATCAACCACTATAGCCCAACTGAGCATGCAGAAATGACAGGTGTTCTGAGGTACTGGATGGGTGGGTCGTTAGTCATGCATCAACAGTTTATGGATGATGACATCCACCTCAGCCTTCTCCTAAGCATGTCCCCAAAAAACAGTACTTATGACAGGGGAGGTATCTCTACCCAGGGTTCTGTTCACAGCCACCTCAACTCTGAGGCCCAGGAGAGAACCCCCGAAACTCACACTGGAACCATAGTGTTATAGGTCACCTAAGGGCACTTCAGGCCTGCGATGAGATCCTGCCTTCTAGAACTACAGGAGGCCTTCCTCTGACCTCGCTCTTTGTTTGAAGCCACATGTTCAATGTCACCCACGGCTGTGAGATCTACTCAGACTGACCACTGATTTTCTCTCTCTCTGCTGGAAACACATCACACACACACACCATCCAGCTTCTAACAAGCACCCTTATCCTCCAAGTAACCAATTCCCCACAAACCCATCCTTCTCTGGTGACTTAACTGTCTTGCTGTTCTCAGCAGCCAGCACACTGCCCAGAGGCCAGATACCTGATGGATCCTAGCCTCTGCCACGGGCCAGCTGGTACCCCAGACCCTGCTGTTTTCTCATCTCTGACATGGACATAGGTTTAGAGTGGTCATAGCCTGATCACAGGAGTGAAGTATCTATGTGAAGGGTAGCACTGATGCAGGGGAGGATCCTGAATGGACACATCGGGAATGCTGAAGGGCAGCACCCACATCTCCAAAATCCTCCCCTCACTCCTTTCTGCAGGCAAGCTCCTGAACAAACCTGTTTATGTCTATACTTGAGTCCCAAAGGAAGAGTGTCTAACCTCGGGCTTGCAGCTACAAGACCAGTTGCGGGAGATCACGACCCAGACAGTCACCCCCACTGCCAAACCAATGTCCCCAGCGGGCACCTCTTTTACTTCCCACCTGGAAATGTGGAGCGGGTAGACATAGCCCCCCTCCAGTCCATCCTTGCCAGATAATTAGTCCATGGCCTTGCAATCTCTGCATTTTGAAATTCATCCTGAACCCTCGTAACCCGCTGGGCTTCATCTCAAATGCCCGCGTACTTTCATCTCTCCTTCATTAATTCTCACACCCGCGCCCGGGCACCGCGAAGCCTCCTCTCCTCACAGGGCCGTCTGCAGTCTCAGCCCTGCAAATTGATCGGTGCTTCCTCCTCGCTGGCATTTGCACAACGGGAGATGGTCTATGTGTCTGCGACCGGCCAGCATCTCCTTTCCCTTCAATTTGCAGACGGCTCAGCTCCCAGCAAAGAAGGTGAGGTGAGATTAATTGGCAGAGCTGAAAGAGGACCATTCTGCCCCAAAAGTGGGCGTGAGGCCATGAACAAGTTGCTGTCTAATTGGTTTCATGTGACCCTGTCCTTTTTTTGTAAAAAACTTAATCCTAAGTTTTAACATTTGAAGCATCATCAATATTAATTATTTCTGCCTCTCCCTGAGTCACCCCTCACCCAGGAAAGGGCACATCCATTTCTCACAAGGAGCAGGATAGACTTGAGAGCAACCTTGGGGTTTCTGAAGGAGAAGGCCTGGCTCCCTGTGTTGGGGAAACTGAGGCTCAGTGAGCAGCTGGCTGCCCTACCTTCTGATGTCTGTCTTGCTTTATGCCTGCCAAGTACTGAGGGATGAGGCCACTCCAGTTTTTGCTCAAACCTTCTGGCACTTCTCAAGGGTGGGAAGGCCCTTTCTTGACATTTCCAAAGGATGGACTCTTGGCACTGCTTCCAAGGGAATGGCCTAGCACATGAAAACTCTCTAGAGATGACTGGAAAGCCGTGAACTTGGTCTGAGCTTGGGGAGCAGTCAGGGTCACTGCCTTTTATCCAGAACAGGTAGGAAGACAGAATAGGACCCTTAGGGTCAAATATGATCCCTTGAACTTGTAAGTGGCCCTGAGGTTCCCTACTCTTCACAGGGAAGGTGCTACAATGCACATTAGATACAAGGATCCCTGACGTGACTGCAACACAAGTGGGTAGCCTCAGAGCACATCCTGGATCTTCTCGGAGACAGAGTAAAGCATACACAGAGTCAGGTTGGTCTTCAAGGATGGTGCCCACATCGTAGGCTCCTCACTACAGAGACACTGAGGCTCTGAGATTAGAATTAAAATACTGTGTCTACATACCAAAGGACATTAAAGATAGTCAGCACACTGCCAAAAACTGAATGAAAAAAAAAAAAGACTTGAATCAGACCCTCTATGAGCCCATAGGGAGCATAGCCAGACAGTACTGTGACTTTTCATCTCAGGACCCAGAAACGGCAAGTGACAAATTTCTACTGTGAAAACCATGGAGTTTAGGGGTTGGCAGCAAGCAGGAAATTAACACAAAATCCAATGTAGAGTCCCACCTAGTTAGGGGTGTGGCTGACTAGGAAAGCTCTGGCCTAGCCTATACTGTGGTCCTAGATTCCCTCCCCAATGCCACAACAAAAGAAAGAGAAGACATCTGACCGCAGATAGAATCCTATGTTTCATCCATTTTATAGAGAAACTAAGCTAAGGCACAGGGTTAGGAGCTAAGCCAAGGTGACCAGTCAGCCAGTAATGGTAGCTGCTCTGTTCTCTACCCCAGTAAGGAGAAGGCCACCTGCAGTCTCTCAGGGGCAGAATTCATGGGTTCAACTCTCACTGCCCACACTCAGATATGACACCTCAGAGACTCCCTGTGCCTGGAAGACAAGCTAGGCAGCTGGGTTGACTGATTTTTGCAGATTGAGCAACAGAAGATCCTGAATGAGAATTACGTCATCAACCATCAGTACCAGGGATATAATGAGAGAAAAGAGGTTCAACTGATAGCTACACCGGGGCCACTAACATGACCTGGGTAACTGGACACAAGGACCTAGTCACTGGACAATGGAGCCTGAGCTCACAGCTTGTCATGTGTGCTTTCCTTCCCATCATGCCCTGGGACACCTGCTTCAAGCTTCAGGCCTCAAGTTCCAGAGGTTTCCATCACTGATTACAAAATGTGGTTCTCTGAGCTGCCTGCTCTAATTGCAGGCAAAGATTACTCCCACAGTTTCAGGGCCAGCAGCTGGGCTAAGTGGCCGTCCCCAAAAGCCATTTCCTGCCTGGCTGGGTACAGAATGTTCTTTCCCTCTAAGTGAAATAAACAGGTCTGAACTCGTTGGACTTTCTATCTGCCGTCCACTAAAGCCTTCCAGCTCCTGAGTTTCCACACAACTAAGATTTATAGTGTCTATTCTCCCCAGAGCAGAGTCCCCAGATAATGTTAATAGATGGCTAGTTTTGTCAATAAATCCCTCTGGCAATGGAAATATCTATTTCAGATGAGTTTTCTGGAGCCATGCTCCAAGTGTGGAGGGCACTTGGCCTGCTTCCACCCACTTTGCAGGTAAGAGCACTTCTGCAGAGCTGGACTCTGCCGCCCTCTTATCTCAGGACCGAGACAGTTCTCAGGGCTGACAGCTGAGATGGGAAGCCTTTCAGAAATGGCCTCTGAGACAGCAGAACAACAGCCTTCCCTGGGCTCAGGGGGAGGGGTCCAGGACAAGTCTCACTGAGTACCCACTGCACCTATTATTTGAGTGCTGGACTAGTCCAAGTGCCATATCCTCTACTGAGACAGCTTCTCTCGCTTCTAACCCCACCAGCCTGGAGGGTATTAACCCCTCTCGGCTTCTACCTGCTTCTCCTGACCTCTTTGGCTCCGGTGCTACTGAGAGGCCTCTTACAGTTCCCTGACCTTGAGGTGTCTGTCTATCTGTCCTCAATCCATGGCCATATCTCTTGTCCTCAAAGTTGGCATTCAGGAACAAAACCTCCTGAGCTCTGAGGCTTCCATTCATATTAAGAAGAAGGCTACTAAAGGCATACAAAGGGACCCCATGCTACCTAAGGCCCTGCACAGCTGGGTCTCACAGCTGTGGTGGCCACATCCAGCATTGGACAATCTCAGGATCATATTCCAGTTCTGCATTCCTCTGTCCCCTCTACAGTAGGGGGACAGAGTTCTCTATAGTATCCTGTGCCCTGCTAAAGACATCTAATCCTAGAGGCCAGCAGGAACCACCTTCTTCAAGGAAGATTGTTAACTCCAGCCTTGGGCACATAATGAATCTGTCAAAAAGAGAAAATTGGGGAAAGAAGGAAGGATGGTGGGAAGAAGGGGGAGGGAGAAAAGGAGGGAGGAAAGGAAGGGGAGGGAGGGGCAAACACAGCTACTGGTTAATTCTAGAGCAAAGGATGGAGACAGATTCACTGGTATCAGTAATAAGAATTAATGGGGAAGGCAGAACTCACATTTACCTCTGTGTTCTGTATTAAAATTGCTCTCATGTGTCACTGCCACCACACAAGTGTCACATTTACTTAAGCTCAGTTACTGCTACTGTCGCCTACAGACTTGTCTGATGATTCTTCCTCTGTGGCCAGATTCTCCCTCATAGGGACAGTGACACCCCCACACACAAGGCCACGTGGACCCAAAAGCAGTAAAGACCTGCTGGGTAGTTTCTTTCCTAAGTGGAAGTTCTGTCTCCTGGGGTGTACATCCTGCTGTCTATCACTGGAGACATGGGACACCAAAACAGAGTGTTTCTCTACTTTCCCAGTCCAATGCTGTGTCTCCCAGACCTAAACCCACCTAGACCCATGCAGGCTGAGAAGGTTGTTTGGCCTCTGCTTCACTGTCAGCCTTCCAGAACTGATGTCATGTTCCTTGGTTGCTTGGTATAAGGTAAGACCTAGGTTAGTGGGCATAACTGTTCCCTAGAATATCAAGCCCCTCAAGAGCCTGTAGGGTGTGTAGGCTGGATGATAAAGTCACCCCTGTCACCTTAGGTCGATCTCAGGAACCAGCTATTGTGGTAAGCTAACATGCCCTGCTAGCTCTCGCCCTTTCTCTATAAATCCCTGAGCATCGCCCAGTACCCCTTCTGCTCCCGCCTCCTCTTACCACCTAATCTGGGGGATTCCCTCCACCTCCACCTTCCCAGTGACCTCCTCTGTGAGGTTCTCGCAAGCACCAGTCCCGTGGGGCACCCTTGTGTGCTTGCCTTCTCTCCTGTGTACTGCTATTTTTTCCTCCCTCTGTCACTAGTAGCAAACTGCTCAGTACCAGTACAGAGACTCCTGGAAGGAAGTGCAACATAGTTGCAAGCAACAGAAGCTGGGTTAAGCTTAGCAAAGAAGAGGATTTGTAAAAGGTCAGGTTGGGTCACAAGGACAAAGACTCCGGCGGGCGGGGGCCCGGGGGGGCGGGGGGGGAGAAAGGGGCCATGGAGAGCTGTATTGTAGCCCAGCCAGGGTATTCTCCAGCTTTGTGATCAGCAGTGCTATCAGAAAGCCAGCCCCCATTGGCCTCCCTCGCTGTGCTCATCGACTCTGGCTGCACAAGTTTGTGGTCTGAGACCTCCTTGTGGTCAGTATAACGCAGTCTTGCCACGGCAGGGCTCTGCCAAGAAGACAATCTGATGGGCAAGCAACTAAGAGATGACATTCTGGGTTTCAAGCTCTGATTAGCATTTCTCTATGCCCAGTGCTCTACCTTAGCCAGCTTCTAAGAGCTCAGCTCCATTTGGGAGATCTCTATGTTTTCCACAAGGTCTGGCATTGCCTGCTGACATGAGACTCTTTTTTTTTTTAAGATTTATTTATTTTGTTTATATGAGTACACTGTTACTGTCTTCAGACACACCAGAAGAGGGCATCAGATTCCAATACAGAGAGTTGTGAGCCACCATGTGATTACTGGGAATTGAACTCAGGACCTCTAGTAGAGCAGTCAGTGCTCTTAACCACTGAGCCATCTCTCCACCCCCCTAACATGAGACTCTTGAGGCTTCTGGCAAGGAGATGCCTGAAATCTGCAGGGCCTTGGAGGAACTGGAAGGATCTGGTCTCTGCTCTGAGTTCAGCAATGAGAGGTTTGGTTTCCCCAATGGTTAAAGAAAAGGTCAGTGAACTTCAAAGTCACAGTGTCTTTCATGAAATTTTGGTATCCTGTTTGGGGGGAGCATCTAGGAAGCCCCCACTCAGTCACAGATACCACCTTCTGGCGAAGCACTGAGACACTCTCACTTTACCCAAGAGGTTGGGAAGAAAGCTTTCTGGTCCCACTGAGGCAGGAACCCTGTCCCTCATGGCCCCACCTACAGCCTTACCAATCACAGAGCTCAATCAACTTGCAATCATTGCTTCCTCCCATGTCCGCCTTCCTCTCCTTTGCCCAGGCCCCTCCTAAGCAACCCCAGGGACCCTTGGCTCCCAAGCACAGAGACCCAAAACTGAGTGAGACTCGTTAAGTTAAAATCAGGGCATCATTGGCAGGACTGTACTCTCTTTGAGGCTCCAAGAAACACATATCTCTTCCTGCTTCTAGAGGAGCCTGCCTTCCTAGGCTGATGGCTCCCACTTCCCTCTTCAGAGCCGGCTGCAACTGCTGGAATCTTGCACATCTATATGGCTCTGATTCTGCACCCTGTACCTCTTCCTTATCCTTGAAGACCTTGAAGTTGAGAAAATTTTCCAATACTCCAGAATGGTCTCTGCCCAAATGCCCTTAGCCACACCCAAAAAAGCCTTTTTTGCCATGTGTGTCAACTTTCCTATTGCTATAACAAACACATGACCAAAGGTAACTTGGGAATATAAAGTCATAATGCATCATTCAGGGAAGTCAGGCAGGAACTCAAGGCAGGAATCATAGAAGAGCACAGCTTGCTGGCTAGGTCACTCTGTCTCACTCACTGGCTCATGCTCAGATTCCTTTTCTATACAGCCCAGAACCACCTGGCTAGAGAATGGTGCTAGCTACTATGGGCTGGGCCCTCCTACATCAGTAAATAATAGAGACTGTCCCTCACAGACATGTCCCCAGGCCAACTTGATCTAAGTGACTCCTCAATCAAGAAGTCTTCTCTCAAATGATCCAAGGCTGTATCAAGTTGGCAATTAAGGCTAACCAGAACCCTCATCCCTGGGCTTAGGGGATTCGAACGCAAACATCTTCAAGGGTCCTGATTCTGCCAACTGCATAGGGCATCACTGGCAGGGCTGCACTCTCTTTGAGGCTCCAAGAAACACACATCTCTTCCTGCTTCTAGAGGCACCTGCCTTCTTAGGCGGACCAACCTAGATAGGCTGTTCTAGTCCTAGAGGCAGCTCCCAGTGGAAAGAACTCTCTCACAGGGAACCAGCCAGAGGACACTGAAGGTTAAACTCCCTAGTGTGCAGGAATTAGGCCAGGGGATGAGTTGGATAATAAGGACACACACACACACACACACACACACACACACACACACCTTTACCTCCACCTGACAGACGTCCCAGGCAATACTGAGCAGACAGTCATAAGCAAGAAGAGGTCAGGGATGTGGCCAAGGCCAGGTCCTCAGCTGCCTGCGTAGATTCGGCCTTCTGAGTTCTGCTCACTGCTAAGAACATCCTCGTCCTGCTGAGAGTCTCTTGGGACTCACGTCCTCTCCTTTGTCCATTTTCCCAGAATAACAGTAGTTCGATAGTGCCCCAATCACTCAGGAGTCACCCATCCGTGAAATAGCCAAGCCCTAGTGCCTTCCAGATAAACTGACCATTTCGTAGAACTGGCTTGAAATCTCCGTCCCCAGCCTTGGAGTCCAGGTAGTGAGCCCTCCTCCCAGGTTATGGTGAGGGAGGGGCTGTGGTGACACCATCCCCAACCCTTTCATCACTGGGACCAAGTCCCGGCCCCTCCCCAGCCAGAATGAAATAGCATCGAAGGCTGTTTTCTCAACTTTGCTCTGAAGGGATTTCCTTGATCTCGAGCTAATTGTATTGGCATTAACCTGTTTTAACAGGACTAAAGTATCAATAAATCATTTCTTAGTAGCTCTTCTTATCATGGCCCTCTGCTAATGCATGGCCCTTGTGGTGACAAACAGCCACAGAACCAGGGCTTTCCTGTAACATACTTTGTCTTTTTTAAGCCTTTTCTCTCTTCCTGCTACTTCAGAGACTTCTAAAGTTGATTTAGAGGTGAGTAAAGATGAATGCAAGGCCATCACAGTGCCTTGGCCGTGCCTGCCTGCTCACCACCACAGCACCAAAATGCCAAAATCTCAGCATAGAGATTGCCAAAATCTAGTGCCGAGCTTACTGGCAGGCAAGGCAAAAAAAAAAAAAAAAAAAAAAAAAAAAAAAGAAACAAAGAAAGAAAAGGGGGGGGACACTTTCTATATTTTATTTGTCTCCAATCAAAAAGAAACTGACTGAGGATTCAGGAGATGCTCTCTTGAAGTTCTGGGTTCTAGGAGGACTCTGTTTGTTTAGGAACACCATGAACAAACAGAGCAATGCAGCAGCTCTCCTGGCTGAGTTCTCAGGAGACACAGGCCCAGAAATTACCCAGATGATGGAAGGGTCATCACACCCTACAAGATAGGATCTGTCCTGCTCCCAAGTATGCACAAGAAGCCGTGGAATAGAAAGGACAGAGAAGTGACACCTGACAGCCCCCATCTTACCCGGAACTGGCATCTACTGGGATGTTCCAGAACATGCTTGGGTGTTGCTGAGAGAATAAACGGCAGCAGGGCTCATGCTGTTAGAGTGTGTTTGCCCCAAGATGCCTCCTTCTGTACCACCCCAGGGACAGGCTGTTCATAGTCTTGAACATGAAATGCAAAAGACATGGATTCAAAGCATCCCGACATTTACCGTTTTGTACCCTGGGCCATTCTGTGCTTAAGCTAAATGAGAAAGGCTGGTGTGTCAATCTGGGGCAGCGTGGCAGATGGTGAACTCTTGGTGGCTGGTGACCAGAGTCAGAGGGCAGAGTGCATGCCCTCCTCGCCTAACTAACTCCAGGTGCATCAGCTAAAGGCAGCTCTGCGGTCCCCTTGGTTCATTAAAGCATACAGGACCAGAGCTGTTCACAGAATGCCTATTTTTTTAAACAGTTCTAATGGGGTTGTCTATTCCCATTCTTGATCAGACTTTCCATTAGAAACCCTTCCCAGCAAGAAAAACCATAACAGCCAGTGGAGTTCATGAGGACAGCCCTTGCTACCCAGAGCCCTGTGGCTTTACATTTTTCTGGATATGCAGCAAATGAACTGCCCCTTTAGTGAGCCCTCCCCACTCAAAGCCACAAGAACAAAGGCTTCCAAGATGCTTAAGAAGGCCTGATGTTGAGAACATGGGTATCCTGAGATGCCAGATTCACTCCTTCCCACAGACCTCAGCACCTGTGTCACGGGGCCATTCACCCTTGACAAGATCAGCCTTGAAAACCTAGCAGCCATGATGAGAGGAACAGCCCGGGCTGTGCCACTTGGTTTTGTAGGAAGGTCCATTTCTACTTGGGAAGTATGTCCCTCTGGGAGGACCCAGGTATACAATTGGGCACTGTCTAAATGCATCTGTTTCACAATAGCCGCATACCATAGGGATCAAGCCTGGAGATGCCTGGGGACCCAAACCCAAAGCTGAAGGAGTCAGGTAAAGGCAGCACAGGGCAACCCTACCTTGGCCGGGTACCTACAGTCTGTGGTCAGCCGTCAGAGACTTACACAGGGTAGATATGCCTTGGGGGCTTAGCTCATCAGAAACTTCATCCCTGTTGCCTGGTAGACAGCAGCATAGAGCAGTGTTTGTATTTGAGCTTTAATATTTAGTTCATCATGGACTTGGACATTAATTTTGATATTTGGAATCATTGCATCAAAAAATATATTTATTTTGGAGTTGAAGAGATGGCTGAGTCAGTCAAACCCTTCCCCCTCAAACATAAGGACCTGAGTTAGTCCTCAATGTCCACAGATAAAAGCTGGGGTTTGAAGCAGGTTACTGTAATCCCAGCCCTGGAAACGTAGAAGCGGGAGGGTGACTGACGTTCACTGGCCGGCTAGTCTCTCCAAATTTATTATCTCCAGAGCAGTGAGAGACACTGTCTCAAAAGATGAGGTAGAGAGGAATTGAGGAAGACACTCAGCATCAACCTCTGGCAGACACAGACACACACACTCTCGCACACACACACACATTCTTTACCATGATAACGGAGTTTAAGGGTCCCTTAAGTTTGGAATTGCAGAAGCAGGCCAGCTCTCCTTCCACTGCTGTGAACCTAGAAGTGGGGTCCTGTGTCCCTGCGGGTGGTAACCATGCAGGGATTATCCTTCAGAAATGTTCTTGCAGATTAGCTAGAGACCTCCCTGGGCCACTTAGCACAGAGCTGGCGCCATGCTGTTCCTGGATCTGGGCCACCTAGGCCTGTCAAACCCCCCCCTCCCCCCCCCCCCCCCCCCCCTGCGGAGGGTTAAAGACGTCCAATTCCCTAGGTTCCCACTTCCTGTTGTCAGCCAGGGAGAATAATTAATCCTGTTGATCCCTAATTGACTGAGGTGGCTCAAATACCAGACATGATATCATTTCCTTTGCGAGGAATTTCTTCACCGACACTGGGTTACTGTCCTCTTTGGAAGGAAAGAATATGAAAATGAAAGCTACAGGAAGATAAGAGGGCAGAGAGTAACTAGAGTGGATCTACATATGCAATCAGGAGCTGTGAAAGGCTGGAAACAAGGAAGAGCAAAGCTCTCTCTCTCTCTCTCTCTCTCTCTCTCTCTCTCTCTCTCTCACACACACACACACACACACACACACACACACACACACACACACAC
>NW_021620773.1:4433313-4453372 GCF_004785775.1 Grammomys surdaster
CACACACACACACACACACACACACACACACACACACACACACACACACCAGGGAGGCGGAACCCACAGCCGTGAGCCTGAAGCCTGTGACCAATTCTAGTACAAAAGCCTGAGCTGCTGGTTAGCATCTCATGGAGCCTCTGTCCAGCATCTAGAAGGTGTTCTGATGATCCTCAGTATTGATATTTGCCCTATGGCCACCCCAGAAAAACTCTTCCAAATTGGGGACCACACACAAACACACACACACACACACATACACACGCTATTCTAGAAAGGTCTATTTCATAAAGTACGGCCCACGGAAGAGAGTCCTCATTATGAGAAAGAGAACTCTCTGTGCTTGTTTCTCTAGGAAGTGAGGAGAGAGGCCGTAGTGGATGGAGGTCTGGGCTTGTACACACAGCTTCCCTTGGTACCTGGGACACTGCTCTGAGTGCATTGGTGCCACCCACGCTACTAAGGGCAGGATAGTAGCCGCAAGGCCCTCACTGAGGCCTCGTTTCTATCTCTCACACTGATATGAACAACCCATCCCAGGTCTGCCACCACAGGGCCTCTTGGGGTTGCTAGTGTGTTTAGTCAGGCCTGTGAGGTAGCCAATGGATCCTTTCTTATCCTCCTGGGGATTCTAAGAGGCTGAATTTGTGACCCTGTCACATGGCAAAGAGGCAACATCCCTCAGATAGGAAACCACATCCATTTCACATTCAGGCTTTTAGTCACTGAACCCTGAGAATGAGGACACAGGTCACATGGTCTCTACCATAACACACAGCTCTGTCATTGTAAGGTGAGTCCATGCTACATAAACATGACTGTATTCCAATAAAGCTTTATTGACAAAGACAGACCAGGGGCCACCTGCCGGATCTCTGAATGGGTGTGGCCAGCCCCACCCTACCTTTGTGGGGAAGGGCAAAATCTCTCACCAGCAGACAGCCGACTGGGAGAAAAACCACCAAAAAGATATATGCTTAAAACTAGGACAGTTGGGCCTCCTTCAGTGATAAATGACAGAATTCCAAGTCAAGGTAGACACCAAAGAAAACAGGATGAAAGCAGTAAGAGCATTGGCTGGTGGTAGGCAGGCAACAGGGCCCCACCTAGCACCTGAAGACAGACCAGCATCAAGGCCCATGGACTAGAAACTTCAGAGTCCAGCACAGATAGGAAAGATCCATTGCCTGACCTGAGGCAGGGAGGAAAAGAGAAACAGGTCATAGGCAAAGTATTGGTGGCAAAATGGACTTGGACAGCCTAGCCCAGGCCCGAAATCTTGAACACAGAAAAGCAAAGCCTTGTGGGTACTCAGGAGAAAGCACTCCTCAAGCGTAGAGGAAGATGGGTGGTACTGTCTGATCTGTGGAATATCAATGATGAGACTTTCCTCTATTGTTCCTCCAGCAAATCACCCAGAGAAAGAAGCAATATATGAGATGTGCTGAGGTGGAGGGTGAGAAACATCCCTGAGGAAGGAATGGGGAGCTATGGGCAGCCATGCCAGGCCACAAGGCAGCCTGGATCCCTGGTCTGCAAGAGACAAAGTTGTCACCATATCAGCCCTCTACAGAAAACTGACACTGGTCAAACCATGATGGAGACCCCTGACTGTTCTGCATCCCTTCCTTCATGGAAGCTTGTAGAGGTACAGTGCTGCTATCCAGTTTAGAATTCAGGACACAGGAATGCCAGCTTGCCATAGCAACTCCAGATACCAGCCCTGTCCTCCCAGGCCAGCTATGTTTGTTCCTCGGTCCTTACCACTACATGGAGCATCTGTCTGATGAAGGCAGACATGCCCCAGCATGGCTCCCTCCCACCTCAGCAGGAGGGGAGTCTTGTCTTGGTTTGGGAACCCTGTGTGTTACAAGCAGCCAGCGCTCTTAACCTTTGAACCATCTTTTCAGCCCCAAAGTTAACTTTTGGAACTATCTCAGAATCACAGTGACTCGGAGAGTGTGTAATGCGCCCCTGCTGTCAATAAAAGGCAATTATGTAAAAAATTTTAATTATAATAATTCATTAGACATGTCATTGAAATTTGGGGAAGAGAAATAAACTACGCAATAAACATACAATAATTTATAAGCTATGCATCTTCTTGTTTTATCCTTCATCTTGGTCTGACAACAGATTGCACAGCCTTTATGCAACAATAATTAAATTCCATTTGCTTGGCTACTTTGCTAGCTTTCAGTTACCAAAAGGATACCTTGTAATTTTATACACTTTCCTGTGTTGTTCTTACAAAAGTGTATTTGTCAAGAAGGGAGCACAGAAACAGCTCATTAGCTTGAATTATAATTCATAAATATTTGAGAGTATAGTAGGCAGGTCTATGCTTATACCTTTGCCCCAAGCTCACAAATGTAAGATTTGGGTGAGAAAGGGGCAGGGAAGGAGGAAGATAGAACTAGGAAAAGGAATTCAGAGGGCTCTAAACTTCTAGGAATATTTCCCACAGGGATGGTGGCTGTGTGGGAAGGGAAATCATAGCTAGTTTTCTCTATATAGTGGTTACAGTTGTTTTTCTCATTCTTTTGAATGTATGACAACTCCCTCCCCCCAAATAGTAGCAGTTAAAATGGAAGAAAGGTGGAGGTACAAGAAGGGTTTGCCTCATGTGGGGGTCAGAGAGATCACACATGCGGGATGGGACAGCATGAGGGAAGACATAAGAGCCTGCTCTCCTCCTACCCCACCCCCGAATGCTTGTCTTAGACTCCAGGCTTGCCTGTGCCTCCACTCTGCTGGGAGAGAAAAGCCTGTTGACATTTCCCCCACCAGAATTGTTAATAACAGGCTTTCTTCTCTATCGATTCTAAACACAGTGCTTTCCCATTTTGGAAAATTTGGAGACGAAGACTAAAAAGCAAGGATCTATCTCACGACCCAGAGGGAAGCATTGAAGATTGAGTGTTACGGCCTTTCAGAACGTGTCTGTCTTTCCATCTGTAATTTTCCCTGATTGAGATCAGCCTCCCAAGATAATTTCTACCTTGTTTTTCTCACTTAATATGCTAGACGCTCCCTCTGTGTTATTACAAACTCATTGTAAGCATCTTTGGCTGCATAATTTACTTAATCATCTGCTCATTAGAGGACATTTAGACAGGCTCTGGTTTCTCACTCTCGTAAATTACTGAGATGTGAACAGCGTGGAGGATTCCCACTCGCATCTCAGAACCAATATCTAGAAATGGCCTGGGAGAATCCTTAACACTCCAAAGCAGCTACTGAAGATTACACATGCATGGCACTGGCCTATCCCATTTGTGCACTAATGTGTGGTCACCTCAGGACACAGTGTCCCTTATTAAACATATCTGAAAGCCACAAGGTGATAGATTTGAAAACACATCCCAGCTTTGCAAAATATTGTCTGGGCCATCTCCAAAGCCACCACCTTGTTGAGCCTTGAGTTTCTCATCATTTACTAGGGTAGTATGGTGGTTTGTATGTGCTCGGCCCAGGGAGTGGCACTATTAGAAGGTGTAGCCCTGTTGGAGTAGGTGTGGCCTTGTTGGAGGAAGTGTGTGGCTGTGGGTGTGGGCTTTAAGACCCTCATCCTAGATGCCTGAAAGCCAGTATTCTGCAAGCAACCTTCAGATAAAGATGTAGAACTCTCAGCTCCTCATGCCTGCCTGGATGCTGCCATGTTCCTGCTTTAATGATACTGGACTGAACCTCTGAACCTGTAAGCCAGCCCAATCAAGTGTTGTCCTTACAAGAGTTGCCTTGGTCATGGTGTCTGTTCACAACAGTAAAACCCTAACTAAGACAGGTAGACTCATGACCAGGAACAGCACTCAGAGAACTTGAACTAGTGTGTGTGTGTGGGGGGGGGTGGGGGGTGCACCTCGCCCAATGATGGCCAGCACTAACATCTTTAAGCTTGTCTCCTTAATTATTTCTAAAAAACTATTCAAGGAAGTTCTGATTGGCCTGCCTAGAGTCATAAACCATCCCCTGAGCTTCAGAGAGGTTCTGATCGGCCTGCCTAGAGTCATGTGTCATCTCCTGAGCCACTTACTGTGAGCTGATAGGCTTTTCAGTCCTGTGCTCACTTCTGAGTCAATGACCATTGACTCTAATGGAAATGGCAGGGTGGTGTGGGTACCCTGAAGTTGTAGCTAGGTGTGGAGTCACACCTACCCAAACTGCAAGAGCTGAGAATCCTAAAGAAATTAGTTATATTCAGGAAGAAAATTGGCTATATGGGGAAATTATAACAATACTCCAAGCTACTTTGAGGATCAGCTGGGGTCCCTGATAAGCCACTGAGACCAAGTAGACACGAAAGTATAACCTATACAGTATGTGTTTCCATCAGAGGAAACCCACTCAAAGCAAGGGTGCGGGAGGCTGAAGCTTCTAAAGACATAGAGAGTCAAGGCTGGACAATGGTTCTGTGGATTAAACGCTTGGTGCACAAGCTTTGGGGTCAGAGATCAGATCTACAGCACCAGCATAAGTTTCAGGCATAGATGGCAGCTACCATAATCACAGCACTCAGGCGGAAGGGGACAGATGATCCCCAGAGCAAGCTGGCTGGCCACACTAGCCACATCAGCAATCACCAAGGTTCAGGTGACAGAGTTTTGCCTCATGAATAGTGTGGAGAGTGATCAAGGAAGACATCAGCCTCAGGTCTCTGCTCTTACACATAGTTTTGTATCTACGCATGCCCTCATGTACACACACATACACACACATACATGCACATACACACACACATACACACATACACACACATACACACACACATACACACACATACACATACATACACACACATGCACACACATACACACACATACACACACACATACACACACATGCACACACATACACACACATACACACACACACACACATGCACACACACATACACACACACACACACACATGCACACAGGAGGGGTATGGAGTCCAGAGAGTTAGAGAATGTTTCCAAGACTGGAACATCACTCAGGTGTAATTGGGTTGAGCATGCTACTCCAAAGACACCAAGGCTTCCCTGGCCAGTAACCAACACCTCCATCAGGGAAGTATGGGCGGAATCTCTGTCAACGGACACAGGTACTCCCAGCCACTGCTCCCAAAGCCACATCCACCTCCACACCTAGCCCTGTCCAAAGCTGGAATCTCTGAGGAACCCTGCTGAGCTTATCACACAACCTCAGGCATCAAAGTCAAACAGACATTCACAGGCTCTTCCGGTGCACCCTATGTGTGTGTGTGCATTCTGCTGACACCTCCTACCTACACAACAAGGCTCCCAAGGAGCTTGGAGCCCATCCTTAAAGTACCAAGATTCATAAGGTCCAAGGTAAGTTCTGGGTGTGTCCTCAGTCAGTGTGAGCTCACACCCCATCCTGCTGAAGCTGTGTGCAGCTCCCTCTGGGCTAGAGCGCTGGCCGTGGCCTGTTCACACTATTCCTTCCTTCCCATGGGTTTCTGGCTGGGAGAGAGCAGAGTCATATTTCTGCCCACTCCAGAGCCCCCCACTGAAATAATAAAATTACACCCTCTTCTGGTCTATCAACAGGAGCCTCAAGCCATGCAGAAAGGTATTTTCTAGTTTCAAGGCCACTGGACCTCCACCAAATCAGGCCATAGGGACACAAAACCCATGTCCAGGCCCCCTCACTCCTTCCTCTCCTCTCCTGTCCTCTCAACACCAGTGGTCCAGATGTCCAAGTTGATGTTCTTGTCAGAACTGACTCCTTCTGGGTAAGAGAGTGTTTTTCTCACTTCACTAAGACAATTAAAGGTGGGTTCCCTCCCTGTAGGAGTCTGGGTTTGCAGTACTATAGAAAGGGGGCATCAATTGCCTATTTACTGGCTCCTTGTCAGCATCTAAAGGCCTACCAGTTATATTCAAACTTTTGATGTGATGACATGATGTTGCCTACAAAATCCACACTCTGACTGACTGTACAGTGCTCTCTCTCTCTCTCTCTCTCTCTCTCTCTCTCTCTCTCACACACACACACACACACACACACACACCCCTCATAGTGGGTTTTTTAAATTTTGTTTTTGTTTTTTGCCTCTCATAGTGTTTTAAGTCGGTTTATGATTTTATGTTGAGCTGATTCATAGCCATCTTTAGCTTCACGTGGCCACAGGCTGGGCACATCAGAACTCAGAAATGATGGTAACATTAAGAACATCAGCAAACACAGAGAGAGTGGTAGGGAGATTCACCATGCCTAGCAAACGCAGACACTCCCACCTACCACCATTGATTAAATAGCTACATGTCAACCTTGACTCACTCAGCCTCTGATCTGGCAGATTAATTTTATCTTAAATCTTCTGCTAGGGAAAGCATCAGAGTGGAGGTTATTTTTACAAGTAGATATGGTAACAAGACAGAAATTATATCTGTATTTGGGCAGCATCTGCCAACACCACATAACATACTGGGAGAAGCCCAGTGGCTACACAGGCCAGCAACAAACAGTCTCTTCTCTGTTGGAAGAGAAGTATGGGAGCTGCCTTTCTGCTCAGGTCTGCTGAGTCCCAGGAACAAATCAGTCACTCCATAAGCATGGTCCAGACAAATGATGACTTACCTACTAGACACCCATAGCGGTCTATTATGCACCCCCTCTCTGACTGGAGGCCGATTCTAGCAACACAGAGGGTAAAGGAAGATCTGAGCCATAGGAGACCCTGGCCAGGCATCAGAAATCCAAGAGGACTTCCCAGAGCTAACCATGCTTAGTCTTGAAAGCAAACAGGATTCACACTGAATAAAATAGAAAGGGAGCCTGGGCTTCTGCCCCGTCCCTCTGCTCAGTGTGGGAGGTGGCAGAGCCATTTGCAAAGGCCAACACTTGTCACTGAGGAGGACAGATGCCCCGGGGAAAGATCCGTATACCAGTGCATGATGACCAGGAAGAAAGATCTGCAGTAGAGGGTGCCAAGCTAGAGGAAGGAAAAGCCTGTAGGCACAGCACACCCCCAGCAAGACCTTTGGCTTGCCCCTGGAGACAGGATATTAGCAGGGGACAAAGCCACACAAGGGTCTTACCTCTGCCTCCTACAGAGAACAGAACAGGGCCCCAGATGGGGAAGTTCTGGAAGTTTGGACATAAGAGGAGACAGTGGCTGCAGAAGGTGCTAGAATAGGGGAAGGGAACAATTTGGTCCTTTATAGGTTGAGGCTCCATCCAGGGGAACTGGCCCTGGCTGGGCAGACCCAGACATCTGCCAGCAGGGTCAGCTTAGAGTCTGTAAATCTCAAGTCCCAACCTCTGCAGGCCTGACAGGCTCACTGGGACCTGTCTTCTTATAGCCTGAGACAGCCTAGTTATAAATAAAGAGCCTTAGTCTACAGGCAGATGAGAAAAAAATGAAGAAACGAACAGGGAAGGCCTTGGTGAGCAGAGCCAATCTCCCCTGTGCTCAAACCTCATCCCACCATGCTATGGTCTGGAGGTCTTCAAAGGCTCCCACAGAAGGGGCAATAAAGACATAATGTTGATGGCATTGTCAGGTGGCAGAGATGTGGGGGACATGGCCTCACTGGAGGGGGCAGGTCACTACATCTCTCTCTCTCTCTCTCCTATCCCACCTCTGTCTGTGTCCCTCTGCCTTCTAGTCCCAGGGAAGTAAGTCACCGAGATCCCACCACGGGACTCTGCCTCACCTTGCTCACAACCACCGAGGGACCAAGGACTGAAACTTTTCACACAATGAGCCAGAGTAGATCTTCCTCCCTCAGGCTGATTCCTTCCAGTATTTGTTACAGTGGCAGAGTGTCTGACCAGCATGCAGCTCACTCGAAGTTGTCACTGCCTACCTAGCCTTCTGGATTCATGTCCTGTGGTTACTATAACAAAGAACCACAAGCCCAGAGGTTTAAAACATGGAACTGTTATCCTTCAGTTCTAGGTATCCGAAGCCTAAGATGGACAGAATGCCCAGATGGAAGTTCTAGGGAGGGCCCTCTGCCCTGTTTCCCGGCTTTACCCAGCTCTTCGGGGCATTGCCATGTCTTAGTTTATGGTCCCATATCACTTTGACCTCTGCCTCCTTAGTCCCAACTCCTTTGTGCTGTGGACTCTCCTGTTTCTCTATCCTGGAGACTCTCACAATAACCTGGAGCCACCAGATGATGCAGGGACTGAGGAGTCTCCAGGATGACTGCTAAGTCCATCCTATCAAGCCACAGGAAAGCCTATGACCCCTCCTATACCTCAGGCACCTCTAAACGTACTGCCGAGAGCCAAATCAATAAACCATTCCTCCTCCCACATCTTGAGAATCAAAACAGCACCAGCTGAAGGTTTTCAAATCCTCACCCGAAACAAGATAAAAAAAAAAAAAAGATCAGCTTCAAAGATGGATCTTGTCCTTGTTCATCTGACTCTGTGGATCTGAAGTCGCCAAGGACGCTTAAAAGCAGAACGATGGGAGGAGAGAAAGAACACACACTGCACTGCCATCCTCAGGGCTTCCTGGGGAGGCAGAGACATCATGCAGGTGTTTGTTCCATATCACTAGGTCTCTCCTTGGTCATTCAGGAATGGGCAAGCGTTCACTTTTACCCAGGTTGCTGTGCATCAGAGTGCTGTCTTCCCGATCCTCCCTCACTGGGTAGGAAAATTGTCCGCCCCAGTGATGCTTCCTGACCATGGGATGGGAATGGAAGCATGTTATAAGCCACAGAAAGATCTTTCTTTTCTTCTCCTCTGTCTAATGCCAGCAGTCCTCCAGAGAGAGCCTGCTCCTCAGCCCAGGGACCAGAGGAAGAGCCAAAGCCACTAGTGATGAGAGTGTCACGTGAGGAAGGACTTTCAGGAATGCTGTTACTGCAACAGAACTTAGCTTAAGAGAGCCCACTGAGGTACAGTCATGATTTATCAAGAGCTCACAGAGCAGGCAGCTGATCCCAGGCCGGATCGGCCTCTAAGCTTTGTCTGGCCCTTCCTGCCTCTCCTGGCAACTCTCTAACCTTACAAATGGTAGGACCATTAAAATAATCCAACATTGCTATGCTAGTTAGTTAGATAATCCAACATGGCTACACTAGAGTCAGCTGGGAATAGAGAACCTCAATTTAGAAATTGCCTCCACCAGATTGGCCTGTGGGCAAATCTATGGGACACTTTCTTGACTGATGGTTAACGTAGACAATTGTTCAGACAATATGGGCAGTACTTTCCTTGGGCAAGTGTTCCTAAAAGATATAAAAATAACTAGTTGAGCAAGCCATGGAGAGGAAACCACTAGGCAGTGCTCAACTGAGGTCCCTGCCTCTGCTTCTGCTTGGGCTCCTGCTCTGTGATGGGCTGTAAGATGAAATCGACCCTTTGCATACCAAGTTGCTTTTCAACATGGTGTTTATCACAGCAACAGAAAGAAACCAGTTTTCAAATGGGCTTTTGTTTCTTAGCTCGTGAGGAAGAAAGGCCTTTGTCTGTTGGTCCAACATCTTCATTATGCCAAGCACTGTGTCAAATGCTCTTTATAGTCAACCCAAGGAACAGAAGAGAGGAACCCCTCAACACAAATGACTCAAAGGCATGATCGCTGTGAGCACACCATGTCATTCAGATGTTAATCTACCTAATCCTTGTCTTAGCGTCCACTCAGTGCCCCACAGTATGAATGCAGTTGGCCAGCTCTCCTATCAAAAAGCATATTATAGCTTCCAGGATCTGGGGAATCACAAGCAACATGGCTGTTCTGGTGCAGATCATAGGTGAGAGAACATACAGCTTCACAGACTGCAGCCATGGCTCCAGAGTAGCCAAGATCCAGAAGTGGGACTACAGAATCCAAGAATACAGCTCTGACAGAAACCAAGATATTATCCACGAAAGAAAGACAGCTCCAGGCTCACTGACAGCGTAAGGCCAGCTGGTTCCCAATGCCATTACCAACCAAGGCTCTCACCAATATTTAAAACGCACAAACCCAACAGTTGAAAAGCGACACTTGGTTGACTTTGACTCTCTTCCAGAGCCTCGTTGAGCAATAGACAACCACTGGGCTCTGTCCTCACCAGATCTCTTCCCAAGGCACCTCCTCCTGGCCGTTCCTTGGGCCTGTGGCCTTTTTCTCCATACCTGTGTGTTCTAGACAGGAGGCCCGTGTCTCTGCAGCTCCTCATCCTGTGGAAGATGTCACCCTAGCCACATGTGCTCACACTGAGACCAACAGTGCAAGTTCCTGTAAAGCACATACTGTGTGTCTGGAACATTGCTTAGCATTCTTCCCTTGGTGGTAGGGTGGATCTCAGAAAATGAGACCATGCAAGCTTGAGAATGTGATTATCTCTCTGTATCTTTCCAACATTCAAAGTCTGTACAGAATTTACATGTAAAGGCGGGGAAATACAATGATTCCCTCAACCCCCATGCTCACTCTTGCCTTCTTTTCTCTTCTGTTTTTTGAGGCAAGGTCTCATGTAGCATAGAATGGCCTCAAATTCGCTGCATAGTCAAGGATGACTTTGAACTCTTGACCCTCCTGCTCAATTTCTGAGTGTCAGGATTACAGACATGAGCCATCATCCCCTGCTTCCATTGTTCTTAATAGCCAAGGCATGGTTCAACTTGAGTGTCCATCAACAGGTGAACAGATAAGGAAAACATGGCATAAATGCACAAGGGCTGGGGAGATAGTTCAGTGGAAAAAATGTTCATTTCCCAAGCATGGGGACCCAGGTTCAAATCCCCAGAGTCCATGTAAAGCTGGACATAGTATATTTATAATCTCAGTGTTCCTTTAGCACGATGGGAAGTAGAGAGAGGATGAGCCAGCATACCCAGAGGTCAACGAGCAATCCTGGGTCAAGCAAGGTGAGGGTGAGAAGCAACATCTGCGCATGTACAGGATGGCACATGGACACGATGGAATGCATGTACCTGCACTCGCACACACAAATATGCATACACACATACACAGAAACAGACAAAACATTTGGGTGGTTAAGGATCTGAGCCCATGGTAGGATAACACATCTAGCATTTGTGAGACTCGGGGTTCAGCCCCCAACACCACACAATCTCAAAAATGACCTCCATGTCCCAGACTGTCCTAGAACACACTATATAACTCAGGCTGCCCTCCTTCCTTGGCCTCCCGAGGACACAACTCTCCTTTTAGTTCCAAAGTCTAAAGAGCACAAAAACCAAAAAGATTTTTCATAAGTTACTTGGGGGAAAAATATCCGTCCTGATGTCCCACAAGAAGGCCTGGGATCTTTATTTACTTTCTTAGTTTGAATAGCCACACTTTGCTTCTGAAATAAATTTGATCAGGGAGTATTTACTCTGGACCCCACAGGCGACGTTAGGCATCGTGATGCATGCTGGATCATCTTCCCCATCTCCAGAAGCAGCAGCAATGGGAAATATACTTGTCACCAAGGCAGTAGCTAAGAAACTGCAGCCTTGCCTGTTATCCTCCTGTTATAGAAAAAAAAAAGAAAAGAAAAAGAAAAAAAGTGGAAAGACTGATTGGTGCCTGTCCTCTAGGGCATGCTGCTAAATGACAAAGTGTTCAAACCTGACCCAGTGCCTGGGCCCTTGCCTCAGCCTGGTCCTGTATCTACCTGGATCCCAGTAGGAGCCTTGGGCTTGTGAGTGCTGAAGGAAAAGGTTGGTGAGAACTTCACATTTGTATGGTAACACATGGCTTTCTGTTGAGGGACAGAGGCAGACCCATTAAGCTTACTTGTCTCATTAGGGCTGCAATTCCAGGACAGCACCATGGTTCATAAATGCTATTCAGGTACCGAGACCCCTGGCAGGTTCCTAGACCCCCAGCCTGTGGCTGGGAACAGAGGGATGCTGTCCCCGGGGCGTGGCCAGAGCTGGCAGGTGGGAGGAGGGCTGGCTCCCTCCCTGGCAGACTAGTTTAATTAAAAGCGGGAAGGATGCAGAGTGCTTTTGGAGACATCATTAGCCGATCAAAGCCTCAGGTAGAAGGCAGTAATTGCATTTCACAGAAGCTTTACTGCTATCAAGGCAGAAGCAATCGATAATTAAATTAAAAGTGGAAACAGGTTGCTCCCTGACTTAGCAGATACCCAGTGAGCCCTGTGATTTTGTCTAGGCTTAGAGAGGAGGGAGGCTCAGCCTCAAGTCCCCACCACCACCACCACAGTCCCTGTTCCACCAAGAAAGTATCACTGTTAAGAGTTTATTCCCATCCAAGGGTGGAAGGGCCTTTGATGCGATTGGTTCTAAAATATTATCATAGTGCAATCTTACATCCGTCGAGACAAATAGGTGAGGGAACAGAGCAGCTGGCTGCAAAGAAGCTGCCTGGGCACGGAGGGTTCCCTGAAGCGCTGAGAGCCCTGTGTTCTGGAGTTGATTGACAGCTGAGCTCCACAGGTCTGGATGAGTTTGGATAGCAAGGCAAGGAGAAGTGGAGACAGGAGCACCATGGGCCTGCTAGTGAGCCCCAGTGAGCTCAGTTAGCATCTGTGAGAGTGTGTGAGAGAGAATAGTCAGGCTCAAACCAGTAGCTTCCAAAGGCGAGAGAGCCTGAGTGTGAACCGGGAAGCCTTCATCTAAGGTCCTCTGCCTGCCTAAGTGCCTCTCTCTCTCTCCCTCCCTCTCTCTCTCTCTCTCTCTCTCTCTCTCTCTCTCTCTCTCTCTCTCTCACACACACACACACACACACACACACACACACACACACACAGCCCTCCCCTTGCCTCAGATGCACAAGGTCATATAATATGCCTACCATGAACAGTGTGATCACGTTGCTGCCAGGCAAGCCTGTGAGACACTTCTCTCTGCATCACATCTGCTCGCCCAACCCCTTGAGGATGGCTCCATTTGTGACACAGATGGAGATGAGCTTTCTGAGAAGACAAGAATGCTTCATCAGGATGTGAGCTATGATAGAAGGGCCTTGATAAAAAAAATACTCCCTGTCCTGGTCTCTAAAGACTGGGCTCTGGGTTTAGCTCTCCAGAGGCAGGAGATGACGCTTGGGATGGGAGCACACACAGACGACATATCTTCAACTTCACTCCTTAATGCCTACAGTGGTTATGGCATGCTGGAGAGATCACAGAGAAGCTGGGCATCTCCCTGGCCTTCTCTGCTTACAAATATCCCTTGTGGGAAGCTTGGGCACCGTCTCTGGCTTCTAAGGAGACAGTTGACATGAAGAGAGGGTTTCTACCTGTGTCCACTGGCCTTCTTCCCACTGAGACTCTGAAATGCAACCCTCTCTCTCCCTGTGCTTCTCCTCCTCCAGGACCAGCTGGTAGAATCCTTCAAGGTTTATCAAAGTCACCTCTTCCGTTTAGATCTGCCAAGTCTGAGATCTGATCCTCAGTTCCAGATGAAGATGGGGAGAGGGAGAGCATCCCCTCCTGTCTAAACTGCCAAGATCACAGCATCTGCGCGTCGTGTGTACCAGTTCACTGAGCATGCACTGTGTCCTTGGAACTAGACCAGAATGAGGAGACAGACTGAACAAGAGGATGTGGCTTCTGTCCTCAAGAAAGCCCAGCAGGGACAGCCTGAACTGAACAGACTACCTGATAGCTGGCGGAGAACCCAGACTGACGGTGAGCTCAGTGGAATGGTTTGAGCAGCTGAGTAGGGCCACCAGCTTGGCCACTAGCCACCAAGAAAGGTAGACACTGGGCCAGCTGCACCCAAATGGCCAGAAGTCATGCAGAAACTTTGGATACCTGCCTCAGCAGGACTGCAAGGTCAGATGGGAAGAGTTTCCCTGGGTAACCAACCACTGGGGGACCAGAAGGAACCAGCCTGTCCTAGAGAGCTTATCCCAGAGCATAAGGGCATAGACAAGCTGCCCTCTGTGACATGGGTACCCAGACCACAAGGAAGATCTGGGAGTGTCGGGGAAGGCGTCATGAACTTGATGTGATGGAGGAGAGCAAGTGCCCCAGAGGCCATGCTGAGAAAGCAACATCAGAGGGAGAGGCTCAGGGGAGGAACTGGACACATAGAGCAACAGCAGGGCATAAGGAAAGGGGTCCCTGACTGCTCTGTACAGATAAACAACAAGTGTGAAGGCCCCGGTACTCCTAGGGGGAGGAGAGAGAGGTGGTGTGTGTCCTAGAAACGTTCATCAGCGCCAACAGGAACAGCTGAGAGCATTCAGCATCGTTAAATGAATACGGATGCAAGCTGAAGCAACAGTGTGCCATCCCAGCCCGCTTTGCTACGGTCCGATGAGACCAAATAAAGAGCAAAATAGAGTCGCAGGAACCTACACTCTATGTGGCTGGGTCCCAGGCACCCACAGACACCTGCAGCAAGGGAGCAGTCACTGTAGAAGTCAGGCGACCATAACCTTTAGGTAGGAAGGAAATCAGAGTCTGCACAGGTAACTGGTAGGCTTTTTTTCTCCCTTGGTGATGCAGATAGGGGCCATACTAGACCAGATTAAAAGTAGATAAAGGGAGGTTTAGCAGGAGGCAGCTCTTGGGTGGACTCACTGATCTCACAGGTGGAAGTCCATGAAGTCACGTGACCAGGCTAAAGCAAGGGGGTCTTTATAGAGCTTAGGCAAGGAATGAGGATGTGCCAGCTACGAGCCGGGACTGTATTCTTTAATGCTCAAAAACTAAGCTCCCACTCAGGCACTCTTGGGTAGGTTGCTGGAAATGCTGAGTGAGGGGTTGTTAGCCTGGAGTTTTCTCCAGGAAGGCGGGGGTGGGGTGGGGGTGTCTCTGTGTGGGCAGGGCTGGGATAAGGAGGGTAGACAGGAATTCCCAGCTTGTACAGGGGATAAGCAGGGGTTCTAGCACAACATTCATACCATGTCCTGAAGGTCACCATTCCTGAGGTGAAAATACATTTCCCATATATACAAGAAAATACAAAAGTACCCACTTCCCAGTCCGGAGGTCTTGGGTGAGCAGCCCTACCTCTTCTGTGGCACCAGCTAGCTTTGGGGTGCTGCAGTCATTCATATCACCTCTGTATTCACCCCATGTGCATCACATGTGCACACACTGAGCAATCAGTTGGTCTTACAATGCTATTGGTCCTGAAACAGTCTAATTCCAGGACTGCTGTCTGAGTGACCGTTCTATAACTGTGAAAGGGGCTTGCTCATCGTTTTAAAGGATTAGTCCATGGTCATCATGGCAGAAAGTAGATAGGCATGACACTGGAGTAGTAGCTCGAGCTTTACAGCCTGATCCACAGGCCACGAGGGGATCGGAGTCGACTGGGCCTCATTTGGGCTTTTGAAACTGTGAAGCCTACTCCCAGTGACACACTTCCTCCATCAAGACCACGCCCTCTCCAACAAGACCATACCTCCAAATCCTTCCAAACTCTCACTCCCTGGTGCCTAAGCATTTAAATATATGAGCCTAGGGGGTTATTCTCATTCAAACCACCACACACCCTGACCCCTTAACCACAGAGGAAGAACCCATGACCCCTTTCTTGTATCTTTGACTCTAAAGCCAGAATCACTTGACCAAAGCTGCCAAGTTATCATGTTTGCTTGGGCTGAAACCTAGCTCCTCCCTTATATTTGGGTAAACTTTCTGTTGATTTTAAGTGTAGGAAAGCCTACAGGCCTTTCCCTTCACAGATTGCAAGATTCACCAAGTGGGGCCTTGCCCTGAGGATACCACTCATTATATTCCATTTATATATATAAAACACTCATATTCATAAAATAAAGATAAATCTTTAAAAGATAGTCTTGGTACTTGCACCTTTTTTTCCCAGTTGTTAAGATTAAACACTTTGACAAATACAACTTAAGGAGAAAGCGGCTTAGACTGGCTTATAGTTCAAGGTACACTTCATCATGGCAGGGAAGTAAAGGCAGCAGGAACTTGAAGTAGCTGGCACATTGTGTTCAGTTAGAACTGCAATGAATGTATGCTTACAGCCCAGGATCCTCTGCCTAGGGAATGGTCTCTCCCACAGTTAAGCTGTATTTTCCCACATTAATTACTGTACCAAAAAAAATTCCCTACAGACATGGCCAGAGGCCTGTCTCCCAGATAGTCCTGTGAAGCTAACACTGACCACCACATGCCTGCGTGAACATTTCACCCCAGGTTCTGCCTCTGTCCTGAATCTGTAGAATTTTTTAGAATCATGTGTTTTAGTAAGATTTTAAATTTTTTATAAAAAAAAAATAATTTATGACCTTGCATGTACTTTTAATCAATGTATTTTATGACTCTCCTAAAAGAGATACATTTCTAGCTTAGAAATTCTTCTTTCTGCAGGATTGTAGGTTCCTCACAAGCCCAGAGAGAGTCACGGTAAGCAGACAAAATTTCCAAGACTGATGCTTCTGCTCAGCAAGCAGAAAAAGTGTTAAAGTATTGCTGTCTTTGAATTCTATTCATGCTGAGTGTGTGTGTCTGTGTGTGTGTGTCTGTGTGTGTGTGTGTGTGTGTGTGTGCATGTGTCTGTCTGTCTGTGTGTGTGTGCATTGTTTCTGTATGTCTCTTTGTGTGTGTCTGTCTCTCTCTCCCTGTGTGTATGTGTGTGCGTATGTGTGTATGTGTGTTTCTGTGTGATTGTGTGTGTTGTGCAGGTGCACATGTGCACACATGCAGGCAAAATTCAACCTCTGGTAACACTGTCTCCTTTCTTGAAACAAGGCCTTTCACTGAGATATGAGATTTACCCGTCAGGCTAGCTTGCTGCTATCAAGCTCCAGGGATCTCCCTGTCTCCATGACTCAAGTATTGGTCATGTGTGCTCTTTGAAGTCTCACCTTTTACATGGGCATTAGGGATCTAACTTGGGTCCTCACGTGTGCATGGCAGACACTCTGCTGACTGAGTCATCTCCTAGCCCATCCAGGTAGATATTTTTGACACACTTTATTTCACAACAAAATGCATAGAATGTGGCATAGCTGTCCATGATTCTCCTTGATAACTGGTCCAGTCAAATATGCCAGAAAATTCCTGGCCTTGTTATCAGCTCCCTCTCTGCCCTATTGCAAGTGGACGCAAGGAGAGTTAAGAGCTATGCTGACAGGATCTTCCATAGGCAAAGATATACAGGGTGCGAGTTGGAACTACAAGTACTATGAGCTTTGCCATGCCATACGCAGCCCCCTTCACCTCACCAGTGTCACGTGCAGACCCCTCCCACTTCATCACAATGCCCTATGCAGCCCCTCCCTCACCTTCTTGGGATAAATGGCAGCTGTGTTCCTGAGCAAGAGCTTTGTTTCCCATAATTACAATTTGCTAAAAATGTTAATAACTGACATTTGTGGATTCTATTCATGATTGCTTCAATTAAGGATTTCCAACTGATTTTTATACAACCACATCCAAAATTTAAAGGTTTGGTTTACAAAGGGCTTCGTGCCATCACAGGCTACTGGAGTCAGCTTGCCAAGTAATTGTTCAAGGGCTCAAATGCTCAGGAAATCTGATGCTGGGGGAAATGGGAGTATTGCCATTCGAAGACATGGTAGATTTAAATAATATGTTTTAAGATCACACAGTGGTTGGTTCCAAGGCTCTGGGTGTAGGTTCTGAGGATGACCACTGTCTAGGCAAGGAGATGGCTGCATATCACTGGAGAGGCCCTCAGCCATGCACGCAGCTCTGGCAGGATTATTTTTACCATGACATTAGCCTTGCCAAAATTTGTTTTCCTACTGAAACTGTGAGAACAGATAATTTGTTCTCCATGCTGAGTTTTCAGATGAGTTTACAACAGCATTACAATCTCACCAACAACAAAAGAGGCTTCTAAATCCTCACGGAATCTGGAAGTCAGAAGAAATGACCGAGCAAGCAAGCGCTCCAACCAGCAAGGATATTAGCCTAGGATCCTCATGTGGCTTCCAAAGCATTTATCCTGACAGGGATGCAGATCTGTGCTGGTCTCTCAGCTTTTGTGTATAAGAGAGTACCTAGAGGGGAAACTGAGAAAATCACTGCTGAGGACAAGCACTGAATCCAAGTGAAAACACGTGACTCACAATGGCATGTGGTCCTCTTGTGACTTCTCCAAACCTTCCCCAATGCTTTCTCTGCATCCGTTCCTGCATGGTACCTGCATCAAATGTGAGGGTAGGAGAGGATGTGAATGCCAACAAAGAAACATTCGATTTGGGGCTTTTGTGTTCACTGATGCTAAGATGATTTATCTAAAGCGTTGGAAACTATGTGATACAGAGCAGTCAATGGGTGGACTGGCGAGCAAGGGACCCTGTATCCCAGGTAGCACAGACCTCTGAGGCAGGCGTGCTGCCCACTCCTGGGCTCTGCCACAGATGCCCCCACTCTCTTTCCAGAAACACCTCATAAACATGTTTTGGATACTCCAGATTTCCCACTGACCCTCTGTGACAGCCTGCTCAAGCAGGCAGGACACAAGACTTAGGTGGTCACCAAGTGGCCTCCAAGTTTACCAGTGCCCAGAGTTGCCCCTCACTAGTGCAGACTGGATTCCCAGGAATCAAACTAGATAGTAATCAAGTTCATTGCTATGGTTTAGATGTGAGATGTTCCTGCACAGAATCATGCTTGGATCACTCATTATTCAACATGTGAAGCTATCGCGAAGGCTAGGGAACTACTATGGAGTTATTAGGAAGGCTATAGTATTGAGGCCTATTAGTGGAGAACAAGAAGCCGGCCCTTGGAAGTTCTAGCCTACATTCTGTGCTTTCTGTGTATGATAAACCACCACCTCTCATTCCCAACAGACACAAAGCCAGTCCACATGCTGTCCCCAGTATGAACTAAAAATCTCTGAGAAGTCATAAGCCAAAATAAACCCTTTAGCCACAGCATCAACAGCAAATGGCTAAGACGGAGAACAGGTAGCACAGAAGTGGAGCTGGCACTGTGGTAAATGGCTGTGTGGTTCCTAAGTCTTCGGAACTCGTTTCTGGGAAGAGTTTGGAAAAGTTCTGAACCATCAGCCACAGAAACCCTAGGGTACTATAAACAGAAGTCAGTGGGTGACTCTGGAGGAGCTCAGAAGACTGGAGTGATGACAAGAATGTGGACAGTTTATAGACAGGTCAAACACTCTGTCAGGAATGATTCTAGAGACCGTTCATGTTACATTCTGGCAAATATCTGAGTCCAGTCTGCTCCTGTCCTAAGAATATGAGGTATGGTGGATTCTAAAAAGGAAACTAATTTGGTGTTTGGGTTTTTTCTTTAAGATACACACACACACATGTGCATGTGCACTCGCGTGTCACACACACACACAAACACTGAGGGAGGAATTTACATGCACACGCATATGCATCATATATGTGCAGATATCCTCAGAGGCCAGAGGAGGAATAAGATCCCCTGGATCTGAAGTTACAGCTAGCTAACTCTGGGCTGTCTAACCTACATGCTAGGTTAGGACTGCAGTCCTCTGCAAAAATAGCAAATGTTTTTAACCACTGAGCCACCTCTCCAGCCCTTAGAATGGATTCATTTGTTTGGCAGAGAATGTCTCAAGACAGAACAGCATTAAGATTGCAACATGGTTGTTACTGGCTGCCTTTAGCCAGGTTTAGGGTGAGAATGAAGGCAGCATGCCTGCTCCTGTAAGCTCCCTGCACTGCTGAGCAAGTGTGTCTGTTGCTGCTTTTATTGTTCAAGGACAGCGGAATCCAGCTTCTCCAACCTGTTATCACAGGGAGCCTCTGCCTTCATACCTGGATCAGAACTCTGAGGTATTCAGCTGCTTGGACTGAGAAACCTTAGATGGTCATCTGGGGACAATCCAGCCTCTATCATATAAGCAAACCCTACCAAGATCTTTTATAATGTGTGTTAATGTATGTTTTACTCATCTGAAGTAATCATCAACTCTGAGGCTTACTGCCTCAGTCTGCTAACCTAAACCTAGTCCTGGAAGCTTCCAGCCTCTGTACAATCTTATCCAGGCCTAAAGTATTTTCAGCCTCTGATACTTAGTGCTAAATAAGCTCACCCTTTCCAGTTATTTCTGAGCTCTGGCTGGCTGGTTCATCTCAGCTGTTGTGGCTCAAACTCCTCTCTAAGCTGACTTATTCAGTCAGACCTCTCTCTCTCTCTCTCTCTCTCTCTCTCTCTCTCTCTCTCTCTCTC
>NW_021620773.1:4453382-4454216 GCF_004785775.1 Grammomys surdaster
TCTCTCTCTCTCTCTCTCTCTCTCTCTCTCTCTCTCTCTCTCTCTCTGCATCTCTTGAATTGTTCTGCTTGGCCTCATACTAATTTTGGTAATCTGTTCTAATCTTCTGGCTCCTTCTCATTCTCTGGTTCCTTCTGTCTTTATCTGTATCTAACTTGTTATCTGTCTACAACCTATCTCTGGACAACTGTCCTGGTAAAACCAGCTCCTACTCCCTCTGCCTGCTCTCTTAAATAGCTTCCCTTTCCTCTCTCTCTCCGTGGTGTTTTGGGCATATACTATTCTGTCAAATCTTTCTCTCATTGTCACCTTGTCTATCAGTCAATTAGACATCCCTCACAAACATGGATGCTCCTTTCTACTAACTTTGTCTTCATTGTTTGGGATTAAAAGTTTGTGTTAAGGGCATGTCTATATTCCTGTCAGAGGTATTAAAGGTGTGTGCTAAGGCTGAGCCACACCACAACTAGGAATTGGGTTTGTTTGTTTGTTTGTTTGTTTCAGTAAATAACACAATCTTGAGGCTCACAGTGTGATCAAGTATCCTGCAAAAAACATGACTGTGTGTCTGTGTGTCTGTGTGTCTGTGTGTGTGTAACTGTGTGTGTCTGTGTGTGTAACTGTGTGTGTCTGTGTATGTTTGTGTGTGTCTGTGTCTGTGTGTCTGTGTGTATCTGTGTGTATTTGTGTGTGTCTGTGTGTGTCTGTGTGTGTGTCTGTGTGTATCTGTGTGTATCTGTGTGTGTCTGCGTGTGTCTGTGTGTGTGCCTGTGTGTATCTGTGTGTATCTGTGTGTGTCTGTGTGTGTCTGTGTGTGTCTGTGTGTGTCTGTGT
>NW_021620773.1:4454226-4494239 GCF_004785775.1 Grammomys surdaster
TGTGTGTGTCTGTGTGTGTCTGTGTGTGTCTGTGTGTGTCTGTGTGTATCTCTGTGTGTGTGTCTGTGTGTATCTGTGTGTATCTGTATGTGTCTGTGTGTGTCTGTGTGTGTCTGTGTATGTCTGTATGTGTCTGTGTGTGTGTCTGTGTCTGTGACAGAGCCCAGAAGTGCTCATCAAGCCTGTTACAGAGCTTTGTAGTGATACAGGCTCCCTTCCTCTCGCTGTTCACTCACACACGCACTCCATTTGTTCCGTTTCTCTAGAGAAATCTGACTGGTAGAGAGGTCATGGGGATGGCTGACTGTGAAGGAAAACCTGTGTCTAGCCAAGGCTATCTGGCCTTTATACCTTGTCTAACTGACTCGGTTGTTAATACAGCTGCCCTTACTGGGCAAGACCCCTCTCTAGCTGAGCCACCTGGAAGGGAGTGCAGCACCAGGCTGACCTGCCTGATAATCTCTCTGCAGCCAGGCAGGTGGTCTGACTCCAAAGAGACCCTGGTTACTTTCCCCTGTGCCTTTTTCTAGGGCTCCAGTAGCCCACTGCCTGCTTAGATCTGGTTCTTGAAAATATAAGTTTGTATCTCAGCTGGACAGTCGAGATGGGGTGGTGGATTATAGCCTTACATTCTGATTTGATGAAACTCATTAGTTTGTCTCACCCACTCCAGGTGAGACTGTGGTACACAGACATGTGAGAATGCACACACATGTTTACTCAGCCCATACCTCCTCTGGCTGAGCTCTGCGAACTTTGGCAGTAATACTTCATCTAAACAGCAAAACCTCAGGTAGGCTACCAAGAGGATCTGGGAAAGACACCACCTTGGAAGGCATGGGGCATAAAGGACACACTAACACACTTCTGCTAACAACACACTCCTCCAGCAACTGGTCTGACTGGGAGAGACCTTAGTCTGCTCTTTCTCTCTCTGCCATGAGGACTTCAGAAAGGAGGTTGTTTTCAGGTTTCAGACAAAAGCCAGGGGTCGGGGATGAAGAGTTTCACATCTGCTTTGATGGGTCATTGGTAGGTGCCTCAGGTGAGCCATGGAACCCCCTGAAACACAGCACACTACTTCTCATCCACACTGAGCCTTCTACCATAGAGAAACAGGCTGTGATGACAGGGAACCCATTGGGAATGTCCACAGCTGAAAGACAGAGTCGGGGTATTGCTAAGACTTACTAGGAATCCTGTCACACACACACACACACACACACACACGGACAAGGACGTATTGCAAGGGCTGGGTGCTGTATGGGGCAAAAGTGGAAGTCTTGAAGTTGAGAGAAAGGCCCATAATCCCCAAATCTGGTGAAAAACAATATCCAGAAAGAGCCTCATGTCTCTCTATTGCTGACTCCATCTGTGATGGACAGCTACATGAACAGTTGACCACAGCCTGGGTGCTGAGACTCTGGGTTCCTGTTGAGATTTAACTGCCACAGGGCTAGCTGGCCTGGGCATGCTGCTATATGTAAATGGTACAAAAAAGACCCCAAGGTTTCTTTCTGCCTGGTTTCATAGCCTGCAATACACACACTTTACCAAGTCATCTTGCCAGGATGTCAAGGAGCTTGTGACAACAAGCTGTCCCCTCCATGGGCAGGCAGACAGGTAAGAGACTGTCTGTCCCTATGTTAGCAGTGAGATCTAGACGAGAGAGAACAGAGTTGAGAAGTGGGAGGCTGCTTTCACAGATGCTGCCTTCACAGATGCTACCATCTTGCAGAGTGAGCGTATTACCCAACTCTGTGAAGTTCAAACACAGAGACAGTGAATAGTGACTGTTCGTGCCCCCAAGGGACAGGTTTCCTCACTTGATGCCCATACTGTTCCAACTCAGCTGCCTGCTTCATCCCTGGACCCAAGGCCTCTGAGGCACAGCAGCCTCCTGAGACCCTAAGCCCATCACAATCTTTCTTAGTAACGGAGACTGTGCAGAAGAATTGCTGTGAAAAACAAAGACAACATTCTCACATCAAGTAGAAGCCAAGCCCTTCTACTGGGCTTGTTTACCTTACTTTCTAGATCTGAAGAGGCCTGACTTCAGGGAAAGTACATAGGACGGTCCACCTTATCTAAGACTCCAGGAGGGAGACAGGAGAAGACCCAATTCCCATTCCCACCTGCTCTACCTGGTCAATGCAAGGTAACACAGTGTCCCTGTGTCAAAATAGACCTGGACCACAGTGTCACTGAATCATAATAGACCTGGACTGAACATTCTCTCAGCAGTGGTAACAAGAGGGAAGGAATGAGTCTCGGGGAGGCCGGCAGACATGGTGAGACTGCAGTGTTGCAACTCAGCTTGGCATGGCAGACTCGCAGCAGGAGACAGCCATTTCTCTTCCCCTCGGCCTGACCTCCTGCTCTGCATACTGGAGCTGCCTTCCCTGGACACCTTATCAACTGCAGCAAAATATGCCTGTCTACACATCCATCTGCAAGTCAGCCTCCTGCCAGTGCCTCTCAGATAACAGAGATACAGACAGAGAAAGTACCTTGGGGACATGAGCTGGGCAGGCTGCTGAGAGGCCCAAGCAGCTATCACCACATGTATAGGAAGACACAGATGCTGTGGGCCAGCCAGCATGTGCCATCCTGGTCTCAGTCTTCAAGGTGAACCCTTGGTCACGCTTTGCCTCTTTTTAAGGATACCCAGGAAACTGCCCAACCAGCGGCCTCCTCCCTGTTCCAGTTACTCCAAATTAAACCAGCTTTGTGCATCAGCCACACACTCCATGGGGGCCACTAGCTATCTCTGACTCATCTTCTGTACTAGTGGGTCTAGGAGGTCCAGGGTGGTCTTACCCATTTGTCACGAATTCACCATGCACAATGAACTGCCTCCCAATGCATGGTTCTGTCCATGGTTCTGAAAATATATCCTCAGAACATGGCAGCATCCTCTTTCTAACTAATCCCAATCCTGACCCTGACCCACATGTTCCTGCCCACCTCAGAGCCTTTTTCTGGCCCAGACAGAGGCTTGATGAACAGAGAGAGGGAGAACTTGACTCCATATACAAAGCAAGGTCATGAACTTCTGGTGCCTGTACGTTGCACACCATGGCTTTCTGGAGATAGACTGGAGAATAATAAATGCCCTATAACCCTGGTCCTGAGGCAGAGATCATGCAGATATGTCATCTGGCTACCAACCTTGGTTTGTACTGAGAGAACTGTGGCTAGGAGCTGGGAGGTACAGTACAGAATTACAGCTTTTCACAGTTGGATCCAGGAAAGCCGTCATTGAGAGATGGGTGGTGTCAGACTCAAGGGTATGCTTCTTCCCCATTCAAACCATAGAATCTGCCCAAGAGGAGCAGAGGGCATCACAACACAGCAACCCAAGAAGGAGAAGGCTCTCCCGAATGCCTTCCCATACACAAGCTGTACAAACATAGCCCATCCCAGAGCCCTTTCCTGGAGTACCTATCCAAGGAAGGCCTGCAGAGGACAGCTAAGGACACGCAAGGCTCTAATCTGAGATCTCTCCTGGGTACCCCATAGATGTAGTACATACTCTGAGCCTTTAGCCATGGCTTCATGTACTGAGTCCCCCATCCCTTGAGTGACTCCCTAGACTTCGTCATTTCTGATGCTGGTGTCTCAGGCCAAGTGTTTTGTGAACCTAGACCTTCATTCCCAATGATCACTAGTTTGTGCATGTAAGTGTACATGTGCCTGTTTGTGTTCATGTTCACACATGCTCACATATGTGTGTAAGTGTAAGCCAAAGGTCAACCTTGGATGTCATTCCTCAATCCCTGTGCATTTTTATTTTTTTTTTTCTGAGAGAGGATCTCTCACTGTGGCTTAGGACTTGCTGGTTCAAACAGGCTGGCTACTCAGCAAGCCTTGGGGATCCTTCTGTCTCTACTACCCCAGTGTGGGGATCACAAGAGTTCACACCCAGCATTTTACATAGATGCTGGGGACCAAACTCAGGTCCTGATGCTTGCATGGCAAGTGCTTTACTGGCTGAGATCTCCCTCTCCAGCCTTGTGACCACTGGTGTTTTTTTTTTTTTTTAAGCCCGGGCAACGATGAGTTTCCTTTCTCACCCTTGTGTTTGTTTTCTAAGACAATGGTTAGCATTCCTGAAGTATTAATGATCTATTAATATGGACAGCCAGGGAAACAAAAGGATTGTAAAGAACACACATTTTTTATTCAAATAAATTACATGGATTTTTCTATTATAATGTTCCACTTATAATGGACACTTAGTCACAGCCCTTTCTGGGCATCCACTACCAGTTCCACGCCTTCATCCCAGCCATGCAGAACAAAAGGTCTATTAGAACACAGGCTATTTGGAATCCAGGATGGTCCAGATTGCCGCATCCTCGCTGCCTGCCCATTTGGTACACCTCATCCCTCAAACCCACTTCTCTGGAAATAAATCAGTTTTGAGAGCCAGTGCAGAAAGAGGAAAAAGTTCTCTCCGCCTCCAGGCCTGCTCTTCCAGAATCTTCTCCCCCAGGGCCCTTTCAGGCTCTTTTTGGCTCCGTCTGTGCTTCCTTCCATCTTGCAGCTGACAGCAGCTGGCAGAAGGTTGACTAGCTGGCCCAAGCATCCGCTGAAGTAGGACCCCAGCCACATATCCATTCTAACTGTTCAGAGAGCCCCATTTCCCTGATGGCCTGCCTCTGCACTCAGTCTTTTGCCGTGATGGATGCCATGTGACCCCATGTTCCCCAAACAGGTCACCCAGTCTGATCCAAACTTGGCTGAAGAACAAAGCCTGCCAGTGTTTTGGGGGGGGGATCCTCCCTTTCTGGCTGCACAGCTCAGGATCTATCACCAACTCCTGGGTGGCAGGACTAGCTTTCTCCTGCTTCTGCCTCTGAGACTCAGGTCCCAGCTCATGGTTGACCAATCACTCACAGTGTTCACAAGAAGCAGGCACTGCCAGGCTCTGTCACAAGCTGGATATAGGCCTGTCAGTCTTCATATCTGTGAAGGGGAGTCAAACGAGACTCCTTGTGCCCTTGTCCCAGGCAGCTGAGAGCATATAATGGTATCACAGAATAAGAAGACAGCATCATCTTACTGCATGGTATAATAACGGCAAGACAGGAGCGATCGGGCTAGCTGCCAGAGAGGCTCCACTCTCATTCTGAGCCATGCCAAGGATCTGATTGGTCCACAGAGATGACTACCTTCTCCGAGGCAATGCAGAAAGTGGCAAAGCTGAGTCCTCACTGTCCTTCCACACCAACCTTCCTCCTGCTGTAAGGGCCCACAGATCTCAGGCATGGCGGCCCACATCACTCCCTTCCAGGCTCCTGATACCCTGAGCAAGTGTTTTCCTAGAGTGGGCTGAAGCTGTGGCTCCCTCAGGGCACACTGGTTCATGTTGGAAACCCAAACACCGTGTGATAGCCTCAAAAGAAGTAGCTTACAGAGCTGAAGAGAGAGCTCGGCGGCTAACAGGGCTTACTTCTCTTGCAGAAGGCCTACCTCAGTTCAGTGCCCAGGACCAGGATGAGACATCACACGATGGGGTGTAACTTGAACTCAGGAAGATCTGTCACTTTCTGCAGACACACACACAGTACTCACAAATTCATGCAGGCACACAGACGTACATATAAATAAATCTTTTTTTTAAAAGATGTGCTATTGCTCATTGAGGATTCACAGAAGATGTAGGCAGGGGGTGGATACCACAGGATCCCACCTTGGGACAGAGTCCTTGGCTCAAGGTGGGAAGCATTAACAAATACTTAATCTCACATGCAGCTCTGCAGGCTGTACATTTAGAAGTACGGTATCCTTCAAACAGGGAGTGATCTTGCTGCCACAGTGCCAGCCTCACCAGCTCCCCAGAACAAAGCCTGCCCCCCCACCCCACATGCTTCCAACATGGGCAGTCTCTCTCCTGATAACAACTGTTCCCCCTCTGACTGCTACCCTCCTAGGTGACTGCCACCTTCCTAAGTGATCTCCCTCCTAGAGGTTATCTGTCCTCCTCAGTGACCTCTCCTATCTTGATCTCCTGTCCCCTTTGTGACTGCCCTTGGAACCAGACTTCTATAGGAACTAAGAGACTCTGCTCTTCAGGTCACTCCTAGCCAAATAGCTCAGCCTGGTCTTGGTTCTTTTACTTCTGAAAAGTTCTGTGCAAGTTACTCTCATGGCCTGCCTCTGCCCAGTCCTGACTATGAATGGAGCCCTTGGTCTCCTGGTGATGTCTTTTCTTTAAATGCATATTCTTTGTTGGTGTGTGTCCTGGAGGTCTACCTGAGGCCTCTAGCTAGGGTGTGTTTGCCTCTCCTGAAACCTGAGCTGTGTCCTCTCAGGACCTTAGCTTGCTGAGGAAGCACTGGGTTTCCTCTGCCACCTGCTGGGCTGCAAAGTTTGTTCTGCAAATCACTGTGGTCCAATACTTTCAGCACCCTACAGATGCCCAGTCCCGTGCTTATTCAAAGTGTCCCTTGAGTGACACCTCCCAGTGCTCACCTAAACTCCAGGTTATACACAGTGGAGATCTGCCTTGGGGACAGGAGACACTGATGGCTACTCACCATGTCTGCAGAAAACACCACACACATCCCAGTGTCATTTATGCATGCCTCCAAAGAAGTCCAACAGGGCCATTTTCCCAGTATAGCCCAGTGAGCACTGGGGGAGCACACAGCCTGCCTTTGTGTCAGGGCAATGACCAACTGGGAGCATGGGTCGTGTGTGGCGGCAGTTTTGGCATATCACAAATACACAGGGAAATGAATATATGTGAAAAAGAAGAGTCATTTGGGCTCAGAGTCTGAGAGGCTTGTCTCTTCACTTTAGGCCACGATGAAACAACATATCATAGTGGTAACCTACACAGGACAAACTGCTCCTGCAAACCAGCAAGCTAAAAGGAGGAGGCCAGCATCCCATAATTTTCTTTAGAGTGTACCAACAGTGGCCCAAGGGCTTCCCACTAGGCCTCCACCTCCTAAAGCTTCCACCACTTTCCCATAGTACCGCTCTGGAAACTCAGCTCCTAAGCCCCCGGGAGACAGACAAACTACAGCATACGGGCAGAGAAGTGTGTGAACCACAAGCAAAGAGGCTCAAGCTCAAGGTAATGCCAGCCAAACTGTTCAAGTACTGTGAGCCCAGAGGACAGATGAAATTCAGCCCATGGGGATCTTGGCATAAATGGTTTGCAACCTACTTTTGATAAGGGTCCAATCTCTCCTCTAGCCCACCACCCAGCAGAGGTAGTGGAAGAGAAAAGTTATTAGGGATGGGGGAATGTGAACCTGCTAAGCAAAAGTTCTTTGGGGGCGAGCTCAGGCCCATATCAAACACCAAATACAACCCAGCAGCTGCAGACCAGTCCTCTGGGAAGGCAGACATCAAGCTGCCGCAGGAACCTCTGAAGCAGTTCTTGAGCAAGTTTCTCTCAATGGCAGTGTTACACGTTGAGCTCAACAGTGCTGTGTAAGGCTAACCATTGCTTGCAAAGTGGAGCAAACCAAACCAGAGCTCAGTGCTCGTCTGCCATAGTCTATGGGGTCATATTTAGACTCCTTCATCAAGCGTCCTTTCACGTGTTTGCTCTATCCAAACATGCTTTGACCTGTGTCTGCTTCAGGAAAACAGTTTTTCACCTGTTTGCTTTAGCAAGACATCCTTTCACTTGTGTGCCCCAGCAAAACATCACATGACATAACTAACTTTTCAAAGAAACTAGAAGTTTCCACTTAATAGGTAAATAGGTAAACAACACCTACGACATGACAGAGGGAGAGGATGGAGGTGTGTGTGTGTGTGTGTGTGTGTGAGAGAGAGAGAGAGAGAGAGAGAGACAGAGAGAGACAGAGAGAGACAGAGACAGAGAGAGAGAGAGAGAGACAGAGAGAAACAGAGAGACAGAGAGAGAGGCTGGAAAGAAGAGAGAAAGATAGAGAGGGAGAGGGGAAAGAAGGAGAGAGAAGAAGGGGAGAGAGGGGAGAGGGAGAGAAGGGAGAGAGGAGAGAGAGAGACTGGGAAGGAGAGACTAGAAGAGAAAGAGACTGGAAAGAAGAGAGAGGAAGAGGGGGAGAGAGAAAGGGGGAGAGGAAGTGGAGAGAGGGGAGAGGGAGGGGAGAGAGGGAGAAAGAGACTGGGAAAGACGGAGAGAATGAGCTATTGATTTTAGGGTCTGGTGGTGTTTGCATACCAGATTCGAGGACCCTCCTGGAGATCGGGGGATGAGCAACATGTCTAGCTTCATTCATAAAATTACTGAATCCATAAACAAACCAAATTTTCAGAGCTGCACCTCTACCAGCAGATTCCCTGTCAGGTCACAGAGGCCCCGAGGGCAGACATAAGAGAACATAAGCCGGGGTTGAAGAAAAATGAGCAACGGCCTCATCCCTTGATCCCAAAGCCTTGGGATTTCAGAAGGACCGGAACCCCCTCCCTTGCTACCCTGGAGACTGGAAGCAAACTGAACTTGACTGAAGCGATGCTCAAACCTCAGCCCAGTGGAACTTTTGGGTGAAAATGTGACCAATAATCAATGTAACAAATTAACACAGGTAGAAACACCCAGCCCAGGTGTTAGAGGCAGCACATGATACCTTAAAATGTTACTGTGAATTTGTTAATTAATTTCTAGAAAAAAAAAATGTGGTCAGAGTGAGAGTCAAGAATTTTCAGCAACAACACATAAAGTTCTGCCTGGAAGGATCACATTTCCACTAGGAAGATAAAAATGAGGCTAAAACTCTAAAAATGTTATTAAGGAAATAAATAATTGTTGAATAGGTTGGAGTTATACCCAACATGCCTAAAAACTTAAAGAAATGACTACCTGGAGAAATCTGGATAAAGCCAGCCCTTGGAGTACCCTCATCAAACTATTGAAAGACAAAGAAACATTAAAGTGAACTCATGAGGAGGGGGGAAGCTACATGAGGGTAGCAAGATGACCCTTGACCCTTGTCTCCAAGCCTGATAACCTGAATTCAATCCCTGGGACTCACATGGCAGGGAAAGAAATGAATCTCCCAAGTTGTCCTCTGATCTCCACATGCGTGTGTGGCATAAGCATGTGTACATATAAATAAGTAAGTAAAAAAATAAATATGATTTAATTTTTTTTTAAGAAAAACTGCCTGGAAGGGCATGGGAAATAACGGCCGACTTTTCAGGAAACAATGTCAGTAAGAAGACAATGCGAGTGGTTTTTGAACCCTGGAAAATATGGTCAACTGGAAATTCTGTATCAAGCAGAGACCTTTTTTTAATTGAAAATAAAATAAAGATATATCAGATGTCATAGTTAGGGTTCTATTGCTGTCAAGAGACACTGTGACCTTGGCAGCTCCTATAAAGGACAAGATTTAATTGCGGCTGGCTTAGAAGTTCAGGGGTTTAGTCCGTTATCGTCTTGGCAGGAAGCATGGTGGCATGCAGGCAGACATGGCACTGGAGAAAGAGCTACATCCAGATTGGCAGGCAGCAGGGAAAGAATGTCATATTGGGTGAGGCTTGAGCATCTGAGAACTCAAAGTCAGCCCTCAGTGGCACACCTCCTTCACCAATGCCACACCTACTCCAACAAGGCCACACTTTGTGATAGTGCCCTTCCCTATGAGCCTATGGGGGCCATTTGCATTCAAACCACCACGTCAGACAAACCAAAGTTGGGAGAATAAGTATGTAGGAATTGGGGAGTGACTTCCCTATGTAGCAGACGGTCCACAAGGCCTTATAAAAATCTCCTTCCCTTCTACAGAGGTCACAGTGGGTGTCTGGGACCTTGCTTGCTTCAGACATGTTCCCCTACACGCTGGAATGACTACAAATAGATGAGAGGTGTTTTAAAAGAGTCTTCACAGATTGGAAGTCAGAGGTTAGGCTCCATGTGCTGGAGTGTAGCACCTATATCCCCTCCAACCCTGACACATATCCCCTCTGCCATATAAAATGTCCTTGAAACATCCAGGCCTTGGACACAGGATAACGTTATCCTTGCTGGGTTTCAGTCCTCATTCCTGAGTCGGTTATCATTTCTCAGGCTTCAGATACAAAGAACTACTGCCATCAGGCCCTTGAGCAGGTGACTACTACTAGGTAGGTATATATACAGTATACCTGCAATTCCACCTGTAGTCAGGAGCCAAGACCCTCTCATGGAGTGCTGAGACCAGCCATGGCCAGTTCATGCCATCATCACCACAGGTCAGTGCATAAACTGTGTTTCCTGCCAGGAACTTCGGTCCACGTTACTTCGTTCCATAGCTGAGATTCCCACTGGGCTCTTTTTGCCCATGTGAGCTGGAATCAGCAGGTGATCAAGCAGGAAACTTCCCTCATACTCCCGAAAGAGCAGAGCTCAGTCCCCTACCCATCCCACCCCACCAGCAGCCCCTCATGTCCAGTCATGGTCTCTCCACTCTGGCCACTATGAGGACTGTAGCTAAATTTTTCCTTTAGAGAAAATGGATTTGTGTTTAACTGCTGCTTAAAGGGGCAGGGGTGGAGGCATCCGGGGAGGAGGGACAGAAACAGAGGGACAAGCAGGGGCCTGGCCAATAGTTTCCCATTTGAAGAGGATGCAGTAAAATGGCCAGAAGACAGAGTTATACTCCTCCCCCAAAATACAGCAATAAATACAGGAAGTCACCCAGAGAACAGCCGCTGATAGATACGGCAGTTACAGCTGAGAAGAGAGGGCAGGGTGAGGGTGTGGGCAGTGGGACCCAGACCCCAGCAGGCATTTATCCCAGGGAGCAGCTAGGTGCTTTCACAGGGAACCCCAGACCCCTCAGACAGTCCAACCTGTGCTGCCTGAGGAAGAGCGTGCTCCCTAAGAGGAACAGAAAGAACCCCGGCATCACCGAACTGTGGACTCATCACCACTCCATCACTTGCCCACTCAACAAACATTCTTCGAGTCTAAGACCGTGCTGGGAACAGATAAGGATGGTATGTCTCCATCCTTCCTGTAGCAGTGCGTATATAGGGGGGTGAACAGGCATGGACCCAGCAGGACTCTAATGACCCCATGCTGGAAAACTGGCTTCCTCAGTGGGAGAGGGCAAGCCTTAAAGAGGATTCTCGGACCATAGACCAAGAGCCATCTTCAGTGAGCACAAAGGGAGAAGCCAGGCCAGTGCCATGGCCATTGGCATCTTGGGCCATGGGGTGTGAGGTTCCCATGAGAAAACATATTTGGGAGGGGCAAGGTCTGCTTAGGTAGCTGTGATTTCACACCCAGTATGCAAAGTCCCATATTTTTTAATCTTTAATCCTTAAAACAGTTTAGCCTTATAGATAAGGAGCTCAGACCAGCACAGAGCAGGTAACTGGTCTTCCCAAGGACACACAGCCACTGACTCCAAAAACTTCCCTTCCAACACTGCGACCCTATAGGGTCCATAAGCAGGCACCTCCCAGAGAAGCCAGTTTGAGATCTGGCAAGAGTCAGGTCAGCTGAGCTGGGTTGGTTTCACAGAGTGAGCAGTTTCCTCCAGACTCAGAACAGAGTTGTCCCTTCACATGGAGACACTAGGGGTGTATAAGAAGTGTTCCCTCCTACCAGCAAGGAGCTGTGCTGACAGAAAAAGCCCTGGGTCTGGGGTCAACCACTTACCGCCTACATTCACAGACTGGACACCTCGCTGAGTTGCAACTTCCCATTGCCAGGGCTGGGGAGAGAGGAATTTCCTTAAAATGTATTCAAAGATTCTCGTCTTTACCATAGAACCACACAGAGTCTTCCGAGGGGCTCCTGTGTCCTCCTTCTGTCTTTCCACACCATCCAGGCTGTGAGCTTGGCTCCCATCAGAGCTCACATTCTCTGAAGCATCTATGTCAAGTGGAACAGCCCAGCTGTCTCACAAAACTCCTGCCCTCCATCGTATACACTTGTGGATGGTAAGGAAGCCCGCACCCAGCCCTCGCTCTGCTCTGATGGGCTGTGTGGCGCAAGCCCATGACCAGTCATACTAGGCCTCAGGTTTCCCACAGGTAAAGGAGCCATGATAATGTCTCCTCATAGTATTTCGATGAGAATTAATTGAGCCAACATAGTTTAGAATAGCGGCTATCAAATAGGAAGAAGATATGTTAGTAATTACAGCCAACACCTACCAACATTACCATCGCTGCCTTCATAATTACAGTCATAACCGTCATCAGCTATAATTACACTATCATCATCACCAGCACCAAACCAGCACCATCACATCCCCATACAACCATCACCACAGTCACCACCACAGTCACCACCACAGTTATCACCCACACCATCATTGCCACCGTCACCAACACCACCCTCATCATCATAACCGATACTACCATCACCATAATCACCATTACCAGTTTGCTCACCCATCAAGTGAGCACGTGGCAGGAGGATCTTCAGAACTCTCCTGTGGCTTCCTGACCTCCGCCCAAGCTCCTATGTGAAAAAGACTTTCCTATGTTAGAGCAGAGCCCAGCCTCTTCCACAGCACATCACCTGTTTCTGCCAAGTGATTGCCATGCCACAGAGTTATGAGGGGCCATTTGTCTCACTGGTGTAATTGGTCTGAGCAGCCTAATGAACTCAGTGCCGCCCTAGTCCACCCTCAGGATGAAAAGGCTGTTCCAGCTCTGCTCACCCCTGACCCAGTGGTGTCTTTTCTGAACGAAGTGTCACTCAGAGGACAGTGGTGGCTCATAACTCATCAGCAATATTCATTTGGGTTTCACAGAACCAACCGCCTTTATGCCTATAAAGTCCAAGGCAATTTGGCCCACTCCCTGCCAACCCTGCTCAGGTAGGAAATCATCTGATGTTTCCATGGCAACTCCCTGACCCATATGCTCACAGGCTGTGCCAGGTGCATCTTCCTAACATGCTGTGGGCTTGGAATCTTCACTATGTCCCAAAACCACCATCTCTCACTGGACCTTTGCAGAAACCTCCTTCCTGCCTCCAGCCCATCCTCCATGTGGTCCCGACACAGTGATTTCTACAAGTCAAGTGTGGCATCCCCACACCTGAGTTTAGGGAGTTAACCTCCCTGATACTTCAAAGCTCACCTATCTCATCCTGAAGCCCAGTGAGCCCCCAGACCTTGCCCCTCAGTCTCGATCTTTGTAGTACATCTGTGGCTACCCTTTCCCATTGTGGTTCCCTGTCACACGCCACACACAATGTGGTGTTCTCTTCCTCTAACACTGAGACTTCCCGCTCCACCCTCTGTGAACACAGCCTGCCATGTAGTCATTTCTTAAGTCTTGGGCTGCAGCATGTAGTTCTTCTGGGAAGTCCCCCTACTCCCAATACTGTAATATACTTTATTAATGTTTCTAGATGGCTCTACAAAGAAAGTCCAGGATGAGAACTAGAATAGCTCCACCTCTGAGTCTAAGAACTCATCATAAAAAAAAAAAAAGGCCAGGAAGAAGTCAATAGTCAATGACTGGAGAGTGCATGCATGATGTGTAGGTGGGTGTGGATGGATATATGGGTGATCAGTAGATGGGTGGATAGATTTATAGATGATGGATGGACGGATGGATGGACGGATGGATGGATGGATAGATAGATGGATGGACAAATGTGTGGATGGATGGATGGATGGACAAATGTGTCCATGGATGGATGGATGGATGGACAAATGTGTGGATGAATGGATGGATGAATGGATGGACAGATGGATGGATGGATAAGTACATGTGCAGATTTGTGCATATAGTGATAGCTGCATGGGGACAGGTGGACAGATTCGTGGAAGGGATGGAAGGAAGAGTAGGTGGGTGAATAAGAGGATTTGTAGATGGGTGGTATATTCCCAAATGGATGGGTGGGAGAATGAGTCGGTGGTTGAATAGGTGTCTGATGGTGAATGCACTTATGGGTGAGTTGTGGTTATAGGTGTAGGAGACTGTTTTTAAGTGCTCTAAGAGTGTTTAAAGCTGTTTGTGTATGGCCCAAGTGTGTGTTTACCTTCCACACCTATGTTCCACTTTTGAGGCATTGCATTTACATTTTAGATTGCTTCTCGTCTTAAAAAAAAATGTTTGGGTGTGGTTGTGACTACTTAGAAATTTCATTTAGTGGGTCTAGAGGTTTGAATCCCAGCTTTTCCAGCTCTATACAAGTTAGCATCACACTACTGAAAGTATTCTTCAGTGTCGGTGTCTCTCGGTGAAAGGTAAAGATGAGGCAGCATCTTTTGACTCTTTCTTTTTAAGGAAAATCTGACTCTACTTTCTTTCCCACTGACCCACTCTAGGACCGGTGGCCACAGTAAAAACAGTAGAGGCTCCAGGGAAGGTAATTCCACCAGCCATTGCTGAGAGGGGCAGCCGGGCGCAGGAGCACAGTGCCCTAGCATTCTCGACTCAGTCCCCAGATACCTGTGTCACCGTACCCCCTTGTATCAGTCCAGCCCTGGCCATGGGTCTGTCCACAGTAGAGATGTATCATGTCCTAGCCTAGTACATGGGTGTGCACCCTAAATGGATGCCTTCATGACAGCACCCACATATTCTGAGCAGAAACTCATGCAGAGGCACTGTAGCCTAACATGAGGAAATCCCAGAGCACCTGTCACCTCCAGTGGGTACTCAGATCCTGCAAAGGAGGACCACACTAGAGAGACTATACTCCCTGGCTGGAGGGGAGTAGGGTGCACTAGCACCTTATGGGTGGTGCTGACCCCTTTGCACATATTGTCATCCAATTACCACCCAATCCCCAACAACGCTGGGAGGTGGGGATGATACCCTGTTTCACAGGCCATAGGAAGATGTGAGACACACCCCAGATCAGCAGCAATAGCATAGCAAAGTGGATTTCAACCCTCAGAAGAGGGCTTATTCTATACGAACCTTTCACCTTTGGTAGCCATAACGCCCTGCCCTGGACCACTGTGCCTAACATCTACTCCCTCGCTGCCCCATGGAGCCCAGGTGCCTCCCCTTGAATTTAAAGTGGACTGGGCTGCCTTCCATGACCTCTGTGCTGTTCCTGCTGGAGCAAGCCCCTTCCTCACAGGCTCTGCATCAGAATGGAGACGCCTCCAGTGTAGATGCATGGAACCCTGGCTTGTGCTTGCTAGAAAGAGGCTACACCACCGCCTCTTCCATTCCTTCTCAGAAAAGCTGTGACAAACAATTTGGAGCTTGCAAAGCTTTTATTGCATCTATGTTTAAAACATTCCATTCTTTTCCCTTTAAGCTGAGTGACTGTCCCCACAATGATGTTTCTTAGCTGAATGAAATTGTGACATGGTTGAAATGTTCTGTCAGACACACACACACACACACACACACACACACACAAATAGAAATATCAAGGAATCTGAGGGGTAGCTCTTGTCCTCTCTCTCTAACAAAGATGTTGTCTGCCTCTCTCTCTCTCTCTCTCTCTCTCTCTCTCTCTCTCTCTCTCTCTCTCTCTCTTTTTCTCCACCTTTACTTTTTAAAAATGGGTCTTTCACTGAACTTGGACATCACCAATCTGGCTAGACTGGCTGACCAGCAAGCCCCAGGACCTCCTGTCTCTACCTCTCAAGTGTTAGGAGTACAGGTGCATACCACCAACACTTGAGTTTTTATGTCTGTGCTGGGGATTTGAACTCAAATCCTCATGCTTGCATAGCCAAACATTCTAGGCACACACACACACACACACACACACACACACACACACCCTATCAAATACCTGGTTCTGTTCAAGCTAGAAAATAGTGTGTGTCATGAGCAAGGAGAATCATGAATGTGTAAGCGCAAATGTATGTGGGGTGGTATGTACGCATGTGTGCACGTGTGCAGAGGGTAGAGGGCAAGCTTGGGCTTCATTCTTCAGGGGTTGCCCATTGTTTTTGTTGTTGTTGTTGTTTTATTTGTTTGGGATTTTGTTTGTTTGGGGGGGTTGTTTGTTTATTGTTTATTTTTTTCATTTTTTGAGGCAGCGTCTCTCATTGGCCTGGATCTTGCCAATCAAGCTAAGCTGGCTGACCAGTAAGCCCTAGAGACCTGCCCCTTGTTGCCTCTCCAGAATTACAAGTAGCCACTGTGCCTGGCTTTACTGTTCTCTTCATTAACATGAATTGCTACACCTGGCTTTTTTAGGAGGGTTCCAGGGATCAAACTCAAGACCCTAGTCTTGTGTGGCACATTTTTTTTACCCACTGAGCTGTCTCTCTGGCCCTATCTTCTTTTCTTTACTAACTTAAATAGATTCTCCACAGTGTAGACTTCATCGTGACTTTTGAAAACTTTGATGTTTTTGGGAATTCACATGAGAGTGTTCACATGGTGGAGGTGGATCTCCAGAACTGAGACTTCATGGCCGTTCCCTGCTCAGTGGGTCCCAGAAGCCACCATGCAGTCTGGGCCTGAGAGAGTGCTGTCTCCCAGAGTATACCCTTGTCATACCTCCTCGCTCATCTCACATCTCGCTCGGCCTAGCATCCTCAGTGCTGCCACAGCCTGAGAGACGCTACACTGCCTCTTTCACTCCCGCTTTGAGAAGCTACAATAAAAAAAAAATGAGGCTTTTGAAGCCTTTATCACATCTATGTTTAAATACCTTAAACATAGTTCAAGTTGAGTCTGGAACAGGAGTCTCTTCCCGATGAAGACTCTGTAATATTCCGTTGCAGTTTTCACAAGGTCTATTCATTCATTACTTGGCAAGCATATTAAGGTTCATCCACAGAATGAAAAGTAGACAAAAAGCAAGATAAATCTCACAGAAAACAAAGAAACAGGCAGGAAAATTGAGGGGTTTCTGTATTAGAAACCCAACCGAAGGTTCCAGTAAACCAATACGTAACACCTGTAGTTTTGTTTGCCTGTGAGAAAACAGACAGATCTCTGGGAAATGTAACTCAAAGCATAAAACACAAAAAACACATAAATTATAAGGGTGCTGTGTGTGGTTTTATGTTGTGTAATAATATAGTCTTGAATTCTCAGTGAAATGGAGCATTTCCCTAGAAAACTCAAAAGTCTAAAAACCCCAGACAAATTCAATGCGTATAAACAATGCAAAGAAAATTTTAAATGTAATGTAAGCACCTCTCCGCTGTTTCTGGCTTAGCCAGTTTCAAATAACATATCTCCAGTGCCAGATAAACAACTCCAGACCATTGAAGTAGGTCCCTCATTTGTTTGATAACAGCACTTAACTTTGAATCAAAACCTTAGCTTCGTGATATTTGAGAAAACCACAGGCCAATCTCCTTCGCTCACAGGAACTCCAGGGCCCTCCTCTTGCTGGACAGCAACAGTGTGGATAGTTTGTCCTCAGGCCCAGCATGGAACAAAGCTGTGGACAAGTAGACACTCTACATTCAAGTCCATCAGCAGCTGACAGGGACAGGCACCCAAGGATTATGACAGCAAGGGCTAGGGGGAACATATGATGCCCTAGCCCAGAGAAGAGGAAGAAGAGGAGGAAGAGGAGGAAGAAGAGAAGGAGGAGGAAAAAGAAGACAGACGTAGACTTTTATCATGCTAGGGAGAGGGGATGCAGGAGGGGGAAATGTCAAATGACGTGGATGTCACAGACGGCTGTGACAATGTGTACGGGACCTCACAGCATAAGCAACTGATAGTCACAAGTCCAGCACCAAGGTGTGAGCAGACAGCGCTTACCCATTAGAACGGAGAAATCTTTGTGCTCTATTTTCAGCCTGAGGTACACTTAGCGTTCACCAGAGATTCACGGGTAAGCAGCGGGCACCAGGCCCTGTCTTTCCCAGCCGGCAGCTGGCACCTGTTCGTCTAGAAGTTCTCAGTGTATTCTGGGGTTGAAAAGCCACAGGCAGTCTGCTACATGACTGAGGCCACCAATCAGAAAAGAAGGGAATCTCAAGCTCCAGGATATGCATTAAGGCTTTGTGTATCCTGAACCAATAGGACAGGAGATCTGGGAGGGAACCATGCTAGACCCTGGGAAGGTTGCATGGACTGAAGAACCCATAAGGGATTCAAGGGGGAAGGAAAACACAATTGGGAATATAAAGACCATCATTTTGTGTCAAATGGGGTTTGCCAGCATTTTGGCCTCTTCTCTGGGCTGGCAAAATAAACTACATTGCTCTCCCTATTGAGTCCTCAGCACTTATTATGAGGTAAGGATCCCTGTCTCTCAAACCATCATCCAAAACATCTGCCTTCTCCTGCCTGCTCCACCCCAGAGGTTTTGAGATGGCAACTGTAGCAAAGTCAGATACAACCTCTAGAAGATTAGGAACCTCCAGAAGAACCAACAGGACACCCCTTTTCTAACAACAGGGCATTGATGTGCCCCTATGAACAGCGGGTGCAAGCCAAAGACTTTTTACCTTTGTAGTGTTGGTAAAATTAAACCTCATCTCCTGGATCTTCCTGGGTGTCAAGAGCAGACAAGTGTGTTGGTGTGACGTCAGCTAGAGTCACAACTGTGACGTCTCTATAGTCAACTGGATTTGAGATCATGAAGGAGATAGATCCCCCAGTGTGTCTACAAAGCTGTTTCCAGAGATGCTGAGGAGGGGAAACAATCCACCTGAGTGTGGGCAGCACCGTCCCATGACTGAAGTTCCTGGCTGAGTAAACCAAGGGAAAGCAAGCTGAGGGCCAGCGTTTCTCTCTCTCTCTGCTTCCGTACTGCAGAGGCCATGTCACCTGTTGCCTTGTGCCTCTGCCACCATGCCTGCCCCATCACACTTGACTTCCTAAACCATAGCAATGAGAAAAGTAATTAAATCCAGCTGTGGTGGAACATGCCTTTGATTCGAGCCATCAAGATGCAGAGACAGTTGGATCTCTGTGTGTTCAAGGCCAGCCTAGTCTAAAATAAACAATAACAACAACAAAAAATTGATATAATTGGTTAAGAAGAAACTGGTTTTCAGAAAAAAAGTCATCTATAAATCTCCAAATAATCCCAGAGAAATCACCTTAACGTACACAATTGAAAATTTAGCTATTTGACTCAATCATAAATAAATATTAAAAATCTATACTTCTCTTATATAATAGCAATGACCAGTTGATGCCCACAATGGGAAAAACAAAGCAGTTTGCTCAAAATAGCAATTGAGAATTAAAAACAAAAAACAAAAAAGCACATCAGACCTAGAGTAACTACAGTTAAAAAGTCTGTGTTTGTGGCAGGAAAAAATACCACAGGTTTCATTGAGAAAATGTGGATATATGTGGAGAACATGATATATTATGAAAAGTCCCAACATGGTGAATAGGTCAGTTCTCCTAAATATGTCAAATATTTGCCCCAGTCCTAGTGGGAGTTCAAGCCAAGAAACAACAACAAAATACCACACAAAACATGTCGGGTCTTTCCTGGCACCCAAACAGAAGAGAATTGAAAATCGAGTTTGGGATTGGAGGGGAAAGAAGGACGTCCCACCCCCCCCCAATCAGATATTGAAATGTATGCATAAGACAATGGGATTCAGACACTCTCACAGGTACAAGACTATGTGTGGGTCTGACATCTGTAGACCTAAGCCAGCTCTCTGCATGCCCCAATGGTTAATAGATGGGTCTGTAAGGATGTTTCCAGAAAAGAATAACCATGGGACAGGGCCAGCCCCCCCCCCCCCCAGAGTAGACAGCATTTGCTTGACGATCCTGTATGAAGAGGTCTGAGGACAGAATGGTACTGCCTGTCTGCCTTTACTTCTGGCTGGTAAATGCATCTACTCTATCGCTGCTGTGGGCATCCCTCTCTAGCACCAGAATCCAGTGTTTCTGTGAAGATCCCTAGTCCCATGGACTGAGCAGCTACTGGGTTCTCAGCCCCTCTGGTGCAGCCATTGTTAGACTATCCAGACAGTGCCATGTAAACCAATGTAATGAATCCCCCTTTACAGTGTGTGTGTGTGTGTGTGTGTGTGTGTGTGTGTGTGTAAAACATCAACATATGTACATGTACACATATTATATTGGTTCTGCTCCCCTAGAGAGCTGACCAATTCATGCATAGCACACAAGAACTCTCAGAGAGGAAGCCACAAATGTCTCCTACTCCCTCTGTGAGGATGGCACCATCACCCTGTGTAACAGCTAGTGTCACTGACATATCCCTGTGAAACCAGTCTAGGATTTATACAACATGCCTCCCTGGATCTGGCTCTAAGTGAGTGGAGGAACAAACTTCAGGAACCTTTGAGATGGACAGGGATCTCAGCTCTTCTCCCACCCCCACCAGCTCCGTGACATCAGCATGTGGACCTCAACCTGGTCCTTGGAAGCAGGTGGGTGAGCAAACTGGAATTCTCAAAAGCATATACCAGGCAGCCCAGGAAAGCCCTAGAAGACACCAGTATGGGTGGGCTCTGCTGGAGACACAGGTGCTAAGTCACAGGAGCCATCTAGGGAGCCGGGGTAGATGGATCAAAGCTCTGTAGGAAGTTGTAATGAAACACAGAGAGAAACGAAAGCAATGGTGGCTCCTGTCAGCTCCCTCGATAGCTGGCGGCTGGCACCCAGTGAGAGAGGAGGTCCACCAAGGAGAGGATGAACCAGCAGGCACCCATGGGAGTCAGAGCATAGACGCAAGACTCACCCATGGGTCAAATGTGAGGGCCAGTTTGGATAGTTATATTTGTACCAAGCCAGGCTACTGACACTAATGGAATGCCACTCTGTGTTCAGTGGCAAGGGACTTGTGACAGAGGCCATTGGGCCACAAAGCCAAAGCTATTTACTCTGTGGTCCTTTCCAAAAACATTTGTCAAACTCTGGGTTAGAGAGAAACAAAAAAAACAGATCCTGTGATTGCTGCCAAGCTACCTCAACTTATGGTACCAGACACATAGAAACATGTTCACCTAGACAGCCGCAAGTACCACGGGGCAGCCAAATCCCTCCGATTGCATCTTCAAAATGACCCAGTGACCCGCTAATCCTCCATGAAGCTGGATTAATGCAGGGAATGGGGAGAATTTGAAATTTTCTAATTAGCATCCCCAGAGAGACTCAAAAGGATATCGTAGCCATAAAAAACAAACCAACTGTGATGTTTCAAGTGCAGGATTAAAGAGCGAGAAGGAAGACTTTGATACTGAAAACCTAGTTACTGGGGACTGGAGAGATGGCTCGGTGATTTCAAGTGATTGCTGCCCATGTAGGGGACCCGACTTCCCACACCAGGTGGCTCACAACTGCCTGTAACTCCAGCTCCAAGGGAGGATCAGACACTCTCTTCAAGGCTCTGCAGGCAGCTACATCTCTCTCTCTCTCTCTCTCTCTCTCTCTCTCTCTCTCTCTCTCTCTCTCTCTCTTACACACACACACACATCTAATTTTTTTAAAAAGAAAGAAAGAAAACACAGTTATTAAGATAGGAAGAGCTCTGGGTGGCATGACTGGACCTGCCAGTTAAGAATTAGGCAACATCACTCAAGTCTCCCCAAGAGTAATGGGAAGAGAAAGAGGTGGAGCTAAGAACATTCAGTTAGGAAACACTGAGTCCAGAATTCCAATGGGGCACAAGGTGGAGGTGGAGGAAAAATTTATTTAAAAAAATTAAGCAAGTCAATCTCTAAAACGAAAGGCCACAAGTCCTCAGGACATGGCTTCCTGACAAGCTGGGAAAAGGGACACCCTCCCTCACAGACCCTGCCGAGAATTCTGACTCAAGACTTTAACAATTTCTTTAAGACTTCCAAGAAAGAAGTAAACTAAAATCAAAAGAGCTTGCTTTAAAATAAAAGATTAATAATCTGGTTCCCACCGGCCATCCTTGTCTGCTCGCTAAATAGATAACCTGTGCGGGCAAGCCGCCGTGTTCCAAGGGAGTGGGAGTCAAAGCCACCATTCTAGATCCAGACAGACACAGTCCCATCCTGAGGGCAAAATGAACTTGGACTGGAAAGCGACTGTACATCGCTCTGTCAGACAGAAAAATAACCGTGGGGGGCAATTCAGTCAGATGAAAGCAAAATAAGAAAGGGATGGAATTAGCATAGAAAACAATGATGAGCAAATAGATCATTAAAAGTTATGGTTGAGTCCAAGTAATTACTGAGAAAATGAGGTTTAATGCCGTTGTTAGGAAATAATTCCCCGAATAGACAAGACATAATGTTCTTAAAGTAATTGGCATAATGTAAAAGAAACTTAGAGATATTCTGGAAAGTACAACTCCAAATGATTGTGATAAAATGGTGCCAAATGTCCTGTCATATTTGAGTGGTAATTTGTGGCAACTGCACAATACTTGAAGTTGATGGGAATATATGTTTTAATATTTTATTAGTTAGGGTTATTTTGGTCTCTTAGAGCAGAAACTCAATTCGCCCAGTTTAAGTAAAACTGGACATTTTGAAAGGATGTTGCAATGACTCACAGGACTCATGGAAAACATAATAGTTGGCTCTCAGGGACAAATGCCATAGTCAGTGGCTGAAACACTAAGGGTCCCTGCCATTGTCTTCCCAGAGACCTTCCTCCGCTCTTGAGAGCCATCAGCAAGTCCTGGTCTCAATGGCTGTCTCAGTTAGGGTTTTAGTATTATGAACAGATACCATGACCAAGGCAACTCTTTTAAGAACAACATTTAATTGGGGCTGGCTTACAGGTTCAGAGGTTCAGTCCATTATTATCAAGGTGGGAGCATGGCAGCATCCAGGCAGACATGATGCAGGAGGAGCTGAGAGTTCTACATTTTCATCTCAAGGCTGTTATGAGACTACTGGCTTCCAGGCAGCTAGGATGAGGCACTTAAAGCCCACGCTCACAGAGACACACCTACTCCAACAAGGCCACACCCACTCCAACAAGGCCACACCTACCCCAACAAGGCCACGTCTTCTAATAGTGCCACTCCCTGGGCCAAGCATATACAGACCACGACAATGGCACTTGGTCCCTTGATTTGTTTCTTCTATGGGCACGTAGAGAAAGCTTGGCTTCTTTCTGTTCAACTGTAGTCCCAGAGTCTCTGGGGAAGATTCTAATTAGCAGAGCTTAGATTGATTCCTACCCCAGAATCAACCAGCTGGAGCCAAAGATCAAGACCATGTTGTTTATATGAAAGTCAGGGAGGGGGGTTCAGATATATGATGGGGGTCAGTGGCTTGAAGAAGGGGGGGTTCTGAGTAGCCCCTCTTCCGACTATATGTCTGAAACTGCCAAAGTCATCATGGCAAAGGGGCATCTGCACATCCATGTTTATTTCGAGAGTACTCACAGTGAGTGGGAGATGAGACTAATTGGGGTGTCCTCGATGGATGAGTAGACAAAGAAAATGTGGTAGGTCTGAGGATGTAGTTCAGTGGTATGGAGTTTGCCTACTATGTGCAAAGCCCTGGGTTCAATTTCCAGCTCTACAAAAGGAAAAGAAAGAGAGAGGGAGGAAAAGAAAACAGAGAAAACATAGTATATGTGCACACAAGGTAATATTGCTCAGCCATACACAGAACCTGAGGACCAGCCCTCATCGTCTTAGATGGTGCTGTGCAAGCTGCCAAGAGAAAAAAGTAACCAATAGTTCTGCCCAGCTGGAAAGCCCGTGAATCATGGCATCTATCAGCCTGGCAAAATGTCACCAATGTTATAGTAGTGGCACCCATTGTCTTAGAACTGTCTAATTGGACCTGTTCAATAGGAAGCGAGACATGTCTGATACTGTAAACCTAGCCAAGAACCCAGGGCTGGAGAAGTCATAGATGTTAAAAGAGATGCCAATTCCCTAAATCAATAGTTTTTATCTACATTCTAAATGCCCTGTGCCTATAGATTAGTGCAGCTCTCAACCCTCTTCAAAGAAGGTTCTTTTTATAGCAGATGAATAACACTATAGAAATCCACAACTTGTGAAATGTGGTGACTAAGTGACCATGGGGTGTCCAGCAACTCCTATACAATACAACTCCTATAATGAAGGCTCAGGGAACATCTCAGAAGAGGGAGCAGAAAGACTGTAAGCAGAGTCAGAGAACCAGGATGCCTGCTCTGGGACAGTGTCTTCAAGGTTTGACAGGGAAGCTGTACCCATTGTAATCGCACAACCATGGCTGCCTGCCCAAGACCTATATGATGACCACAGTGGTTGACATGTCAATGTGGGTGATAAAATAGTCCCAAGGCCCCACTGGAGATGGAGAGCTACTGACTGCTCTCAATGACTGCTGGCAGTAGGATCCGTTTCTCAGGGGATGAGGGCATCCAGTTCCAAGGGGTCCGCCCTAAATACACGTACATATGCACAACATTGAGTTGACTAGGTAGGTTATATATATCAAGAATAATTGTAAGAAAAGGCAATGAATTCAAGAAGGGATGGACAGGACGTGGAAGGAGTTGAGGGGAGCAGATGAAAGTGTGGAACTGATTTGAATATAGTATAATCATGTATGAAATTATCAAAAAATTTAAAAATATATAATCCTGTAATTTGTAGCACTGTGGATGAGCTAAGGGCATTACACGAAGTGAAATAAATCAGACATAAAACGATAAATACTGCACACTTTCCTCCAAATACAGAGTCTTTAAAAATTGGTCCTGATGCAGAAAAAAAAGCAAGATGGTTATCACAAGAGGCTAAGAGACATGGATTATGGTTAAAATAAAGACAGACCTGGGCTCAAGGCCAGCTGTTCCCCACTTCTCAGCAGTGTGATCCAGGAACCTCCGTGCCTCCTTCCCATCCTCCCAAAAGACTGACGTAAAGTTTCTGCCCCTTGAGGTAAATAAGGAGATGTCACCCTGACTATCCCAGAGCTTAGTACATAGTAGGTCCCCAGTGAGAACTCTTGCTTCTTGTGTACTTGTCAGATCTCTCCTGCTGTGTGACAAACCGTCCCCCACACCAAGCAGCTGACAACAGCAGTAAGCCTTTCTCAACTCACAGCTCGGTGGCCACAGTCAGAAGACAGGTCAGAATTTCAAAACCACCCTGTGGTTGATGGAAAACAAGACCAGCTCTTCAGTGAAGAGGAAAATCAAGTCATCAAAAGACACACAAGAGGTACAGAAAAGAGCTGGAAGCTACTAGTGATGGGCTCACAGCTCCAGCCAAGAGCGCAGCTAGTAACAGCCTGGGCTGATGGACTGAGGGTGTGAACATCTTCCAAGGCTGCACCCTAATCACACAGATTTTGTATGTCAACAAGGTTCCCCAAAAGTGACTTAAATTTTCTTTAATAAAATTAAAGGTGGTCTACCACACCACGCTGAAAGACAATATCCAGTTTCTCTTCCCAGCATAAAGGGGAGGACTTACTCTTAGGGAATCAGACCATCAACTCCCCCAAGGACAGAGGACAGTCACTCTAGCTTTGTAGCCAACAGGACAACATCATATACATGTATATGTTCTACAACACACATCAAGTTAAACAAAGAGGCGTGGTTTATGGTCTGCAGCTGGATCAAGGGAACAGGTTTAGCTAGTCTCAGTAGAAGCCGTCTCTGTAGGGAGCAGCAGTCTCGTCTGTAAATATCCATGGAGAAGAAAGCTAGAGTGGCCATCATCTATTGTGTACACTGTCAACATGGGCACACAGTCACCCAGGGCTGCTTTGTCTTCCCTCTGAGCTTGGAGCTGTGGGGTCCATGACATGACGGTGCCTATGTCAATGACGTATGACACATGACAATGTCAATGACACATGTTCACTCGGGACTTCGATCATTCAGGGTGTCCCCCCTCCCCCTCCCCACAGCATTACAAAGCTCTAGACTCAGACTCCGTACACTGGAAATACATGGCTGAACGGCTAACACTCACTAAACGAGGAGGTACAGCAGCCTCTAAATGGAAGTGTGTGGTGTAAGAACCGTTAACAGGACACTGTAGTTATTTTAGCAACATGTTATTTCAGCTTTATTTCAGCTTTTCCCATCTATCATAAATATCTCCAAGTGTACTACCATGCACATAATTCATAAACACCTGCATCGGGCACAGAGTCCTGCTTATCTTCAGAAAAGAAGGATCCCATATGAACTGACTGAGAGTCACATGGGGGCAGAAATAAGGACTGCTCTGGGTTTGAATCCTGGCCGCACACTCAGCATCCGGGTGCCCTTTACCTCTAGGTCTCTGTCACCTCACCTGGGAGTTGGGTACTAAGTGCCAGCCTCAGAGGAGGAACCGAGGACTACAGGATCTGTCCTTGGCTAGGGTCGAAGAAAGAACATGGCGCTGTGTTCAGCACAATGTGAATTCCATCGTACCCCTTCATTCAGAAATAATAGTCCCCAAGTACACATATTTCATACACACACATTGTGTGACATTATTCCTGAAGAAATATGAATGAACCTGTTAAGGAGAACTGACAACAGATCAATGTAGGGATACCATCCAAATCCAACTCGGTGGCCCAGTGTGTTTCTGTCGGGGCGGGGGGTGGAGTTCTTATAGAAATGTGAGTGAGAGGTTACTACCGGAATAGAAGACTCAAAGACAGCCGCATCACCAAAGCCCATCCCAGCATGGGTGACAGCCCATGACGTCTGGAAGCCTAGAGCATACATCGCAGCCTGCAGGAGCATCAGCAGGTTAGACAGAGTCCTTTCCAGGCCGCTCAGCTCATCTGTGCTTCCTCCGAAATCCTCCCTGCTCATACATCCGAGGGGAGGGCAGGGCCTAGTGCGGCCAGATTCAGTGAAGTCCTGAGGCTTCCAGATTGTTCCTTTACAGAGTCCTAGGGAGCCTCCCTTCAGAATCTCCTGAGTCTTTAGAACTTGCTGAGTCTTAAAAGCTTTTCTTTAAGATGGAGTGCTTCAACTCGGAGAAAATTGCTCCAACACACGTGTGCATTCATACATTACATGCTGACACACGCACCATATAGCACGCATACCCTCTATTCCACACACCCACACAGGCTACCTATACACACACTGCATGCCACACATCTCCCCCATTACATATATGAATAGCACACAACACATCTCCCTTCTATATTATACATCACAGACATGTATGCATTCTACAACATACATACATACATACATACATACATACATACTGCATATACCAAATATACATGATGCATACATAACATTCAAAATACATCATCACACATGCACCACACACGATATCCAAACAGCATGCATTACCTCACACATACCAACTACAACCCATCCCGGTACCTACCCAGTATCCGTCCCAATAATTTTTTCTCCATCTTGACCACAGGCAGAAAACCACAGGACCAGCTTACCTGGGGAAGGAAGGCATGCTCTCAGACAAGCCCTGATCACTTTAGTCTCCCCACAATCTGACAAGTATAGGGGTCACCCCCATAGAATCAGGGAGTATTTGAGGCCCAGAGAAGAGACACAGTCAGTTGGAGGCACACAGCTGGTCAGTGGAGAGAAACATTTGCCCTGTTCTCTTACTCCGACTCTCAGCAGGTGCTCCCCACTAATGATCTAACCTGCAGATGTCCCTGCATTTCATGGGACCAACTGCCTTGGGATGACTGATGTCTTAACTGGATGATCTCATGTGACTTCTGTGAGATTATCCATGTGAATGGACTTCAAGTTTCCCAGTGAACGGATTTGAAATTCCCCCCACACTCTCAGAAAGGCCCACAGCCCCATCTTGTGCTAGAGTTCCAGCCCTTTAGAGGAAGCCACTGTCCAGGGTCAGCAGCTTGAACCCTCCGCGGTCTGAGAAAACACTGCTGGGCATTGGCTCTGTGGCCAGCCTGGAGAACAGGCATTAATGAGCAAGAAACTAGCCTCCCCAAAGACAAGTCTCAGAGTAATTGACCAGATGCCTAATGAACAGGACAGCGAAACATTTGGCGTAATGGCAGCCTATAAAATAAACAGGGGAAGCTGGCACTTTCCCACACAGCAGGAACCCACTGACAACTGGGCCATCTTCCTGACCTGCACCATCATTAAGGAGAGGCTGAAGTAGAGGATGGACCTTCAGCAGGTGCCAATTCTGAACCAGTCAGAGACATTTCATCCCAACTGCTGAGTGGCCTTGAACTTTGCACCGCCTAACTTGGGGTACATGATGCATTGTGGGAGGAAGTTGCTGTCATTTGTAAGCATTGGTTTACAGCGGGGGGTGGGGTGGGGGGATGGGCGGGGGGAGCACCACAAGGAGCACAGCAACATTCTGCATCTACTCAGGGAGCAAGACCCTCTAGGCTATATCCCCTGTGGCTCCACTCTGCATTTGCTACCTCCATTTTGCTGAGGAGCAGGACAGGCTACTTTCATTCAGCTATAGAGGACTCAGCTATAGAAGATACACACATACATGTTACATTTAAAGACACTGGCAGAGCTCGGAGCTGGGACATCAGAGTTGGCTCCTGTTGAGTCAGTCAGTGGCTGAAGTCAGCATCCCAGGATGGGTACAGTAGTGTGCACAGCCATAGGTTGAATCCTAGGTGTAACCATGTCCCCACTGAGACCCGGCATGGAGCACGAGACTCACATTGTAAGGGACCCCCGCGTGATGAGGATGACATCAGAGAGTGGGGGTGGGGTTGGGTCATCCATAGCAAAGTCCAGCATCCTGATAGTCTCAGGCTCCCTGCTTCAGCTCATCACAGATCCTTTGCAGTCAGGGGTCAGATTGGGAAGGAGAGAAGAGACAAGCAGCCAGTCCGTGAAGTCAGCAATGGGTAAATCACTTTCTACAGCTGCAGAGGGTCCCAGAAACTTAGAGCTGGCGTGGGGGTCATGGTAGAGGAGCCAGGGAGGACTGAGCTGAGTCTGAGGAACAAGCAAGAGCCCCTAAACGTCTGAAGGTGGCTCTTCAGAAAAGAGGAAGCGCTGGGGCAGAGGTCTTGTAGCTGGAGGTGCTGAGGCCCTGTGGCCAGCACCAGGGAGTGTGGTGGAGACCAGGCACAATATCACGGCCAAAAGCAACCCAGGAAGGAAAGGGTTTATCTGGCTTACACTTCCAGGTCACAATTGGCCATTGATGACAGTCAGGGCAGGAACTTAAGCAGGGGCAAAGGGAAGAACCACAGGCAAAAGCTGCTTAACTGGATTGCCCTCTAGTTCAGACCCAAGCTCATGCTCAGACCTCCCTGAGGTCTTTCTTGGCTACCCGGACCACCTTGCTAGGGATGGAACCACCCAGAGTGTGCTGAGTGTGCCTACATCAAGTAGCAATCAAGAAAAATGCCTGACAGACATGCCCATAAGCTCTCTGATGTAGGCGATTCCTCATCTGCCGGTCCTTCTCAGGTGTACTGAGTTGACAACGAAACTCACCAGGACGTAGTTCATATTTCCTGAGGACTGTGGAGTTTCACAGGATGAGATGAGTTTCCAGGCTGTGACGGGAAGTTCTCCTTGAAGCTTCCGAGGGAACATAATCACCACCTTGCTCTTACAATCTGGCTTACCTCAGCAGCGTACCCTCCTTAGCTCACCAATCCATATGCAGGAGACAGCTGTACAGACAGGGAAATGGCAGCACAAGGGGTCGAACATGCTGATGCCCAGGGCCACTCAGACAAGGGGCGGCCACCTGGGGGGCAGCCTAGATTGAACCAGATGGAGACAGGGATATGGGGAACAGAGTAGAGGATATTGCCTTCCCAGCAACCCTTATTGTCCTATCAGGACAGAGGGGAGGGACCTTCTTGGCCAGGAGGTGGGCTCATTTATCAAGGACACAGGGCCTGGAGACTGCCACTCAAGAGATGAATCCTCCTCTAGAACACTCATTGAGGGAGCTAACAGAATATGGACAGGAACCATTCAAGAGTGACAGAGTCCCAGGCCCAGCCAACTCCAGCATCAGAATGCCCATAGCCAAGACAGGTGAGAATCATCCCAAATGCATCTCTGCTATGCCCTGTCACCTCAGCCCTGGGAACATTGGCCTTATCCCCAGCTGCCTACTCTGCAGGGGGACCTGAGTGTCCCGGCCACAGTCACATCATAGCAAACAGGGCAGTGCAGGCTCATTGGATACTCTGCCACTCAGGCACACTGCTGTTAGCTAAGGTGAGGCAGGGCCAGGTTCTGTGTTCCACTGCACAGAGTCTGGGCAATACCACCAGACAGACCCCATGAGGTGAGGAGTAGGGGACAGTGCTGATAATCCCTCTTCTCTCTACATGACAAGTAGCCAGAGCCAAAGAGAGGGGAGTAGAGTGTCTACCAAAATAAAGCATATGAAAGCAAGTGGGGGCCACACACCCCTGAGCACCTGACAGTGCTACACACTTTCTGGGCTGGTTTACACAGATAAGGGTCAACTTGAGGTTGGTTGGTCTGTCTGTTTGTCTGTTTGGCCATCTATCCCTACATCTGTACATTTTGGGGGGTACTGTGGATTGACTTAGGGTCTCACACATGCAAGACAAATGCTCTACCACTGAGTGATGTCACAGCCCTCCCCTCTGTAGGTTTACATTTCAAAGAGAGCACTCTATGAGCTAAATATGTACTGTTGTCAACTTTCTACAGCCCCATAGTAAACTTCCCATAAAACGCAACATCTCCTCAGGAGGGGGGGGCGATCTTTTAAGAGTCATCGTCATATTACCCTCAGGCCTCAAGTGGAGTATACAGGGTATCTATGGACACAGGACAGCTATGGTAACTCTATTCAGTGCCCATATTGGTCTTGGGACCCAGAGACATCCCAGCCTTGCACAGAGAAAGACCCCTGGAGACTACCCATAGGAGAACTTGGTGTAACACCCATGTAATGACTTGTGTAGCCTTGACTTCCCAAGGGCAGTGCTCCTCATCCAGGATCTGCCTGCATTTTTGCACTTCATCCTCCCCAACCCATACTAAGTAAAGTGCCCAGGGGGTGGGAGGGGGCTACATGCAAGTGCAGGTCAGTAGCCCAGGCTGACAATGTTCCTACCCACTGGTAAGTGGACCGACTCACAACAGAGAGCCTGGCCAGTATGAAGAGGTGGGGATAAGAGGGGCTCTCATAGATCACTTGCTGGGTCTATCTTAAGCCTGAAAATCAGTCACCTCTGGGAAGGAGACCACGATCTCTAGGAAGCTCCAGGACAGAACTGAAAGAGCATGGTATAGCGATGTCACAGTGGGCAGATCATGGGAGGGCTCTTGCCTCTTGGTCTCACTGAAGGATGTGAAGTGTAGGGCAGACAAGAGCAATATACAGACCCATGACTAGCCGCCTGCTTTACAGACAGCCTCCAACACACACAGAGATACCTGAGGTGGGCGGATTGCAGCCATAGACAGTAGAAAGAATTGCCAGTTGGATTCTCAAGCAACACTCACCTACCTTAAAAGGCCAGTGTGTACTTGGCATCTGTTCAGGGGTCCAGATGTCAGGATAAAAACACCCAGGTTTTCCATAGATCAGTGCTGGCTACAGGTCCCACATACAAGCAGTCTGATAAATTGCTTTGACCCAAAAACCCGGGGAAGCTTGGACCCATTAACCAAGAGGTAGGCTCTGCCCCAGGTTGGACCTACCTGCTGTGCCCAAATCACCAGAAGGAGCCTGTGCTGTACTCCTGCAACCCAGTGCCAAAGGTGGTAGCTTGGTATGGCAGGCAGGTGCTAACCTTCCTAGAGTGGTTATTATACTCCGAACCTCGGCCACATGTCTTCATTAGGTCACCAAATAAATTATTACATTATTACAGTTGAAGTTGACGAGTAAATCTTATTATCCAAGTGTAATGACACTATAAAAGACGTTTTATTCATCTGCTTCGTCCTCTCGTTCCCAGTGACACTTCATTACTGCTCCCGAGACACGGAGAACTAAAACATTAATTTGGAAAATCGATGAAAATCTTTCGGGATCCGAGCTCTCTGAGCTCAGCCATGGAGCCCTGGTGGCCGCTCTAGGCCAGGACCAGCTCATAGGCTGGGGCAAGCCTCCAAGGGTGGGCCCTCTGTGTAGACACGTAGAAGGGCTCACCCAACCCACCCGGAGGTGCTCTCATCTACCCTACTGGCCGAGATCCTCTCTCAAGCTGGTCATGTGACCTTGACTGTGGTTGGGCACTCTCCCCGACCCCTCCATCCTTAAAAGGGAACAGTGGGTGGCAAGCACCTGCAGAGAGGCTATGAGGACCAGTGAGAACATCAACTCTGGATTCAAATCTCCGCTCCGCTTCACCAGTTCCATGGGACTGGGGACAGGCCTGAGCTCTGGCTCAGTGGATGGAAGACAGGGTATATGCAGGACTGGACTTGGCACCAAGGAGTTAGCCCTGGGGTCATGCCCAGCTAATAGAAGGGCAGGGAGGGAGGAAATAAAAACAGCCTGTAATGACTTCCATTCTGATGAATGGTCTGAGAGGAAGTATGGCTTCAGGGCCCAGGGGATGCAGTGCAAGGATTCCACCAGAGGTCCAAGACTGCGTGACAACCCCACTCACAGATTCAGAATCTGGAGGCAACTGGGGACCTTGTCTGACCTCCCCCCGCAGTTCTCCATTTCCAGAACTTTCCTAAATCTGCCATCCGCATCCTGGAGGAAACAGATGACAGATACAGGATATCGCCACCACCTTTGTCTCAGCCCCACAGGCTCAGCTGCAACATGGCCTCTCCCCCAGGAACTGCCACCACTCCCCCTCCGCCAAATCCAGTGACAGATGTGTTTGGTGTCTTCTAAACTGCCTCTAATTGGAGACGGCGCTCTTGAAAACAGCTCGATTTAAAGTTGTGATTTTAAGGTTGATCATTTTTCCTTCTTTCTGTCACCATTAGCAGAACACCAGAGACATTTCTAAGCAAATTATTCGAAACTAGGAATAAAGGCAGTAAATGGTCTCCAGAGGGCCCTGAGGAGAGATGATGTCAGTGGATGGGAGGACGACTGCCAGGGAGCTAGGCAGCAGGTCCTGTCTCCCACCTCAAGGCCGCGCCCCATATGCCACATCCCCTGTCTTGGCTCTCTAGGATGTCCACATTAGCCCCAGGCCCCTTGAAGCTGCCCACTCAGGTGTGATCTAAGGTGGCTTGGGCTTCTGCCTTCCCTGTTTCCATGGAAGGACTGAGGGAGGTGCTGGCTGAGTCCTCCCTGAACTGTCCTTAGGCACAGGTGTCTTGCTGTCACTGCCCACAGTAATGCTGTTGGTTCTCAGTGTCCCTCCACAAGAGTCACCTACTGCCGAGTCCTCTCCCGCTTTTATCCCAGTCTCTTGCAAAGTACCTGGCCAAAGTCACAGGCACACGCAGGCACTAATACCATCTCGGAAAGCTCCGAGGTCATCAGAGAAAAGGGACTCTGAGAGTGAACGCATGGCCCATGCTCCATACCTGGAGGCTCCATCCTCTAGGCAGCCAGCTCTATGCAGGCAGAGGAAAGGAGGAACAAGATGACCTGAGTAGGGTCGTGTGGCTCCCCTGAGGTGGTACCTCTACTGGAAAGATGTAGCAAGGGATTGTCTGAGCACAGAGATCTCAGATCTGGTTCTAAAGTCCTCAAGACTCTAGCAGACAGGCACAATGCAGGCCACACAGGGATGAGGACATCACTGGACCTTGAAGGAAGAAGAGTCAAGAATCCCCAGAAAGACCAGGGCACATAGGGCCCTCAGCTCACTGAGAGCCCCATTCCCTGTCCAGGCTGCGGCAAAGGAGAGAGAATGAGGGTGGTGGGGGTTCAGGATGGCTGTGGGGCCCACGTCTGCTTACTGTGCAGGGATGCCTCTTTTCCCTGTCCCTCTTCTACCAACCCATCCTTCCCACCTCTCTCTAGAGAGTACCCTGCAGTCTTCTCTGGACTCACAGATTTAAATAGCTGAGAGATGGTCCCAACTCATCTTGGTTTCCATAGCAACATGAGAATAACTCTCATTTCCCAGCCAAACTGAGAGCGAACACATTTTTCCTCCGTGTTATGGGTGGCCAATTATTTTTAATAGCCAGGTCAGCACCAGCTGTCCCCAGATCCCCAATCTTCATTAGCATTCCCAAGCGATGACCACATGAGGATGCTGGCCTCCAAGAGGTCACTTAGATTGCCCTAGAGAGGGGACCACAAGTATATACTCCGGCCGCATGGCCTCCCAGGAGCGCCATGGCCAAACTGTCCCATGCCCACACTATTGTAATATATGAGAGATTCTGATTCCCTCATTCCATGGCCATTGGTCACTGTAAAGAGCCTAGAAGACACTAAATGTTCAATAAACGCTGAGCCAGCCCACTATCCATCAGTCTCCACAGCCCAAGGCTAGCCCAAGGCTAGCCTCACCCACTTGCTAGGCAAAATCTAGACTCCCCAACAGATCTCTGAGACAAACCCTAGCAGTTCTGGACTTTAGCCTTGGCAATGGGGAAGGTAGACCAGCCGAGATACACCAGGAACACCCTGCAGTTGATAGAAAACCGTGTATAGGAATCAGGCAGCCCTGGCCTCCCTGGATATGGTCCTAAGCATGCTTGTTCTCTCCTCTGCACTTCATTCCCCCATCTCTCAATTATCAGCAGGACTGGCCATGTGTCTGACTCCATGCCTGCTGGGAACAAGAGTGGGTGGGGCACAGCCTGCTCTTAGAATAGGCAGCCCAGAAGGGAGATGAGCGCTGTCTAGCAATGTGAAAAGGGAGATATTCGCCAAGGTGTCCTGCAAGACCAGAGCTGACAGGGCGAAAATCTATTAAAATGAATTTATTAGGTGTGCTTACACCATACTACCTGGCTCATTCCACAGTGGCTACCTGCACACTGGGGAGGCTGTGAATCCAGTAGCTTCTCAGTCCACAAGACTGGCTACATCAGGAGTTCCACTCCTGCCTGAAGGCCTAGGAGATTTGTGGAAAGCAAGTGGTCTTCATTCAACATTGGAAAGCCAAAGAAGCTAGGTTCTTCTCGTGGCAGCCAGGGACAACAGTGGGGCAGAGGCAGCAACAGAGTAGATGAGTTCACCAGCACAACAGGAAGGCAAACAGGCAAAAAGCAGAAAAGAGATTCCTGTCTGTCTGAATGCCTTCTCATGTTTGGACTGCTGCTAAAGTGCTGCCTACATTCGGGGTGGGGTTCCCCACTTCAGTTAATGGAATCAAGAGAATCCCTCATAGGTGTGCCTAAAGGCTTGTCTTTTAGTTGCTTCTAGATCCAGTCCAGTTGACACTGAAGCTTAGACATCACAGAGGAGGGGGGAAGGGAAGGAGTGAAGGAGAGAAGAGAGGGGCAGCCAGTGCAGCCTGTGCCCAGGCCTGCTCCACTGTCTGTCTAGTGGGATCTTAGCTGGCTCTGAGGATGCCTGTCCTTCTATTCTCCCATGAAGAACCATCCTTGCATTCCACCATCCACTTCTGCCAGTTGGTAGGCACTGGGCAGAGGTCACCACTTCACCTTCAGCCCTGGCAGCCCTCCTTCTGGTCAACATTTCCATATCTGCCTCCCACAGGCCATTCCATGTCAGTCTGGGTTGCCCTTCAAACTTATCCCTGACCCTTCATCTTGTCCCTCTGTCCATGTTCTCCACCTCGCTGCTTCTCTTCCCTGGCCTCCCTGCTTTCTGCTTGGCAACACTCAATCAGCTCCTTACACCACCATTCAAATTCAGTAAGTCTGCCACCCCGTTTTAAAAATTTGTTTAGCATACAATCTATTCTGACTTGGGAGTCACTAACCTGGCAGGCCATGCTTTTTAATGAACTAGGCCGATGAAGGAAGAGAGGTTTTCTTCCTCCAGATCAGAATCCAGTCCAAAACCACAACGAGGGAATGCGTACAGCCTCCACCTGCATGTCGGCTCCCTGGCTGCTGACATAGAAACTCCATTAGCCCAGCAGGGGTCAGGAGCTGAAGACTTAAATAAAATTGCTAAAGCAGGGAGCTAGCTGCTCAGTTAAAGCCCAACTTGTCAGGGTTCCCTCAGGCCCAGAAGTCAAACAGGCTTTTCAACTCCATGACCACCCACGACCTAGAAATATCACATGTAGCCAGGCAAGACCTAGCCCAGCCTCAGGTGGGCCAGAGGTAGCCAGGCAGTGTGCTTAGCTGCTGTTCTGGAGCCCCCGGCTCACAGGCCACTGCAGTCCTGGATTCTGACCACAGCATTGGTACAGAGTACCACAAAGCTGTCTGAACTGTGTCAGACAGGAAGGGCCTCAGACCACGCTCCAAGCCAGTCACTGATTATTGTTCTGTTCTCAACTTCTTGAGTCAGTTTTTGGAATTTGTATCTTTATGCTTCAACAAGTTTTCTAGTTTTGGGGTGGTGGTTCTTTCTTCTTCTTCTTCTTCTTCTTCTTCTTCTTCTTCTTCTTCTTCTTCTTCTTCTTCTCCTTCTCCTTCTCCTTCTCCTTCTCCTTCTCCTTCTCCTTCTCCTTCTCCTTCTCCTTCTCCTTCTCCTCCTCCTCCTCCTCCTCCTCCTCCTCCTCCTCCTCCTCCTCCTTCTCCTTCTTCACCTTCTCCTCCTCCTGCTCCTCCTCCTCCTCTTCCTCCTTTCCCTCTCCTACTTCTTATTCTTTTTCACTCCCTCTTCTCCTTCCTTCTCCTCTTCCTCCTCTTCTTCCTCTTTTCCCTCCTCTTCTTTCTCCTCTTCTTCTACCTCTCCTCTTCTTTCTCTTTTTCTTCCTTCTCCTCTTTTTGCAGAGTTGATCGATATTTTGATCTTAGAATCGTCAACGCTGAGAGCGCCACTTCACACTGACATAGTACAAGATGGCAGAAGTATGTTTAGGGCCATTTCAGAAATTGTTGGACATTCTGTCTTAATTCCAAGCCAAAATTTGTTTAATGATTTTTTTTTTAAGAAAAAAAAATTGATTCTAGTCAACAACTGAAGCAGTAATTTTAAAGATCCACCATTCGGACACAGTACAATCCAATGCTGTGCCTCCTCCTCCTCCTCCTCCTCCTCCTCCTCCTCCTCCTCCTCCTTTTTCTCTTTTTTCCCTAGTTTTTGTGCCAGAGAGATTTTGTACATGACTCAGAGTGTAAATACAGACAGGCTCATGTGCCAGCTGGTGGGATTGTTAGCAAAGGTTGTGGAGCTTTTAGGAGGTAGAGCCTTCTGAGAAAGGTGGCTGTTCCCGGGAACAGACCTTCAGGCTTTATATCTGAGCCCCACTTCCAGGTCACTCTCTGCTTCCTTAGTATAAGCAGGCAGGTTCCTGTTCCTTCTGCCACGCCTCCCTCACCATAATAGGCAATCTCTCTGGAACCATGAGCCAAAAGAAACCCGCACTCTCCTAAGTTGCTTTTGACACAGTATTTTATCATAGTGATGGAAAAGAAACTAAGACAAATATTATAAAAAAAAGTAGGTACACAAATTAAACATTTACCAATAATAAATCACAAGAATTCTATTTTGAAACAACTATTTAACAGACATATAATTTGACCGGTTATCGGAGACCGAAGCAGATCTGCATGCTAATGAGATGGATTGTTTATCTCCACATAAAGATTAAGTCTCAGCTGAATATTTTATACTGCAGGATACAGAGTGTCTTTAAGATTTTTCAGAGTTGATCGATATTTTGATTTTAGAATCGTCAACGCCGAGAGTGCCACTTCACACTGACATAGTACAAGATGGCAGAAGTATGTTTAGGGCCTTTTCAGAAATTGTTGGAAATTCTGTCTTAATTCCAAGCCAAAATTCATTTAATGATTTTTTTTAAATGACTCTAGTCAACAATTGAAGCAGAAATTTTAAAGATCCACCATTCGGGTACAGTACAATCCAGTGTTGTGCTAATTTTGAGATGCTCTGAGGAGTCGCAATAGGAAAATGTGAGGTCTTTATTTTTTATTTTTTAATTGAACTATGGTGTGTCTGTAGGAGTGGAAAGCTTTGTATGTGCAGTAAGCACTCTGCAGTTCGCAGCATGCTGTAGTCTAAACTCCGAGCCTGGGCAGCTTTGGCTGCCTCTGGGTGGCATGTGGATGTACACAGTGCAGGGGGCTCGTGCTGGCATCAGGACTGAGGCTGCAGCAAGGCCAACGGCTGTGGGATGGGCCAGCACCGCAGAAACATCCGGATTCATTATGCCTTTGATGCTGCATCCATCCGTGGTTGTTGGGCACTCAGTTTCTACTATCGTGACCTTTTCAAAACCCACATTCTTTTATGTGACCTCAGACAGCGGCGTGGGCCACAGCTGGGCTCTAACTCACAGTCACTCGGCCTCACCTGTGCTTTCCCCAGCTAATAGACTAAAGTTTTTAGAGCAATTTTGGGAATGTAACAAAAGTCAGGGAAAGCATGACATTCCCAAGCACTGTCCTCGCACCCCACAGGACTTCCTTGTGTCAATGTCCCACACAGCCACACAGACGACTCAGTACAGTGACATGGATCAGGTCATCCCCACAGCTCAAAGTCCAGTACCTTGGGCTGACTCTTGATGGCCTCCAGCTTGGGAAAAATGTATGGCCTCCTTCCCCATTACAGATGCAGAATGGCTGAAGACCCTCTCTGCCACCTGGTCGCCCCTCTGCTCTGACTTCTGGCCACCACTGATCTTCCTAGGTACCCACAGTTGGGTCGTTTCCAGAACTGGCTTTGCTCCTTGAATGCATGAGTTTTGCCCATATGATTTGGAAGCTCATTTCCAACGTGACAACCCCCACCCCACTACCACCCCAAACAATGCCACTGTGCGGATGTACCATCCTGGCAAGTTCACTTATTGAAAAGATCTTTGTGTCTCCACCTTTGGTAATTACACTTGAACAGCTGCCTGTGGGTTTGGACTAACCATTAAGCTCCCAAGTCAACTGACTGGTCGTGGAGCACACTGTGGCGTCCTATGTGCTAACACTGTGTTCAATGTGGAAGATGCCACCAGACTGTAGCCAATGTGGCTGTACCACATGGTCTTCCTGCCTGCAGTGAATGAGGGTTCCTGAGGCACCGCATCCTCACCTATACCCAATTTGGATAATTTTTTTTTTTTTTTGAGACAGGGTTTCTCACTGTAGTCCTGTCTATCCTGCAACAATCAATCTGAATGTTGACACTTCTAACAGGTATAGGGGCATCTCACTATTTAAATCTGTAGTTCTCTAATAATATATGGAAGTGGGGAGGGGAGGGGGAGGGGTCACATGGGGATGAGGGGGGAGGTGGGATGGGGAGGGGAGATGGGGGTGGGTAAGGGTATGTAGGTGCGGAGGTAGGAATGAGATGGGATGTAGGTGAAGATGGGAAAGAGGTAGAGACAAGAGTGGGTGGGATAGGATGGGTTGGGAGTGGAGTTGGGGTTTAGCTGAGTGTACTAGGTGTGGTTCACCAGCTCAGGCATCTAGCAGCAATGGCTGAAGAGCCCCACTGTTACTGCCCTGTGGAAGGGTACGGGGAAGCCACAGTGCTCTTCACTGCCACGCTGGCGATGTAGAAGGAAAAGGAAGCAACTTTCTTTATAATAAAGGAGTCAGTGGGTTCTGATAATCCACACAACGGCTACAGGCAGACATTAACATCATATTTTAAAGAATTTTAATGATTGAAGGTGGCATCTCTGGCATCAGTACATCCAGACATCCTGAGAGGTCTCTGTCTGAGCTGCAGGCCAGAGAGGTAGGCAGAGAGGTAGACTGAGTCATGAATAGGCACAGTGGCTGCACACCCCACCCTGCAGCAGCCAGGGGAAGCGGGGAGCGAGAGCCTCAACCTTGCAGTTCAGGAAGGTAATTTGTCAGTACCTATTACTGTGACAGATAGCCACCATCTGGTCCTGCATTCCCATTTCCAGACAAATGCTCAGCCCAACAGTGGGCGCTGGCCCTCCAGGAGATGTGCACACAGATGTTGTGAGCAGCTCTGTTTATAGCAGCTCCAACTAGAAACATCCCAGATGCCCACCAGAGTCACGAATCTTCACATGGTGCTCTTTTCACCTTGTGTCAAGCCACCCAGCAGTGGGAAAGCACAGGTGATGATCCTACAAGGCAGAAGACAAACCAAAGAAATGTCCTATTAGTGTACACTGAGGGCCAGTGGGATGGCTCAGAGGGTAAAGGGGTCTGCAGCCAAGCCTGCTGAGCTAAGTATCATCCTTGGAACCCAAGTAACAAAAGGAGACAATCAACTCCTACAAGTTGTCCTTTGTCTTTTATGGGGGCATTTGCAAAACACACACACACACACACACACACACATACACACACACAAAACACACACA
>NW_021620773.1:4494639-4510022 GCF_004785775.1 Grammomys surdaster
ATATGTATGTATGTATGAGCAATGAAGGCACAGGCAAGCAGAGGCATGAACTGTGGCTAAGAAGGGCTGTATATGCGAGTAAAGAGAGACCCTTCAGGTCTTTACCTACTCTGTATTTACACCTCAGCTGTGGTCCCTTACTGTGTACTTGGTGATCATTTGCTGAGTGCTATAGTCGGGTCACGCCCTCTTCAGTTGTGACAAACTCGATTGTTAAAGCATAGAACAAGCTGTATCTTAGCAGAAGCTTCATGAAGAGCGGAGACTGAGAGTGTGTTAGTTTTCTACTGCCAGGTAACAGAGGAGTCCACCGGGAGCCCAGGGTCAGCTGCCGAGTAACAACAGACACAGATTTCCCAGGTCACTAGAGGGTACTGACTGATGGGCCCAGCATCTCCAGTCAGAAGTCAGGCACTGACAGACACACGTCTCAGCTGTGGATTTCCCCCACGGCTTAATGATTAGAGCTGTGAACGTGTTACAGGCATCCGTGCTGGCTCTCTTCTGGAAGGCCAATGCTCTGTGCTGAGTTCACTTTTCCTGATTGTCAATAACTGTATGTGCTAAGGAATTCTGGGCAGTTGAGTGGCCAAGCAGGTAAAGGTTTCTGAGTTCTATCCCCCAAACCCATGTAGAACAAGGAGAGAACTGGCTCTTGCAAGCTGTCTTCTCTCCTCTTTCCATGGCAGGCGTGCAACACACATTAGATAAATGTTAAAAAATTATACTAAGGAATTTCAATGACCCCTCAGTTGAGAGTGTGCTTATCCAGCTTGGCTATTGCCATTGTTCTGTGAGCTTTTTGAATTCAGACAGGCCCTGTGTCCCAAGGGTTTGTCCTCCTACTCTGGCCTGGCTCTGTCTTAATACTGGTTTTGCCACTGGCAGGGGGTTCAACCCTTTGTCACCTCCAACTATAAAAACAGCCATCAACTCTTAATCGGGGCATTTGTAAGGGCTGAAAGTCTCATGGACCAATCAATCTGTTCACTGAGAATTCATTTGCACACACACCCTTTTCTCCAAAGAATATCCATCCTTCTGTGTACAGTAGAGCTCCACTTCTAAGCTCTGTGTTCCGTTTGGCCAGGCAGTGTGTTATATCAGCCAAGTCCATCCTTGGTTGTCAACTTGCCTACTTCTAGAATCAACTGAAAGCCAAGCAGTTGGGTACACCTGTGAGGGGTTTTTCTTAAATCATTTGAAGTGGGAAGACCTTTAACTCAGAGCTTTCGAGGTGGGAAGATCTGCCTTTAATCTTGGCCACACCTTCTGCTGGAAGCTTATATAAAAGAGACGGCAGAAGAAAGCTCTCTTGCTTTGCCTGCTTGCTCTCTCCTCATTTACAAGTTCATTCCTTCACTGGCATTAGAGCCTGCTTCCTCAGGTTACCGGCAGACCAGCTGAGACATCCAGCCTTGTGAACTGAACTACTGGATTCTTGGACTTTCTTTTGGTAGACTGCTATTGTTGGACTAGCTGGATTATACTCTGTAAGCCATTGTAATAAGCCCTGACCCATCTCTGGATCTCTATCATCTATCTATCTATCTATCTATCTATCTATCTATCTACCCACCCATCTCTATATAAGGAATTAGATAGATAGATAGATAGATAGATAGATAGATAGATAGATAGATAGATAGGCTCTATCAGTTGTTTCTCTAGAGAACTCTAACACACATACTGTATTAAGACCCATGTCTTTGTAGTATAGTTGCCATTAGACAGTATGGTGCCTTCAGCTTTGCTTTCGGCTCATTGGATGGGCTGAGTTTTACATTCCATATGTATTTCAGGGTGTTTTCTTTTGGTGAGCTATGAAGTTGGGACTATGACAGGTATTTTTTTTTATTTTTTTTATTGGATATTTTATTTATTTACATTTCAGATGTCATCCCCTTTCCCCATTTCCCCTCCCTAGAACCACCTATCCTATCCCCCCTCCTCCTTTTTTGCTTTTATACCATTTTAGTTACATGTATGTATTAAGGTCAGTTCTAGGTTGAGGGTCTAGCAATACAATAGATGCAAATAGTCAAGGAACAAACAAGACAATAAACACAAATAGTCAAAGAACAAGCAAGGCATTAAATACAATTACGTGAACACTCCCGTGATCACTGTTTCTAAGGGCTTATCAGGATGAACAAAATATCTGAGCCTACTTCCCTGTCTTAGCCCAAGGTTATTTTCATGTCTGAAGCCTACTTCCTTGTTCTAGCCTAAAATTTAGACTCCTGTCTGAAATTACTTCTTTGTTCAAGCCTAATATTTAGATTCCTGCCTGAAATTACTTTGTTCTAGCCTAATATTTAGATTCCTACCTGAAATTACTTCTTTATTCTAGCCTAATGTCAGATTCCTGCCTGAAGCCTACTTCATTGTCCTTGGCCAATGTCATATTCCTGCCAAGCAGCCTATTTCCTTGTTCTTGGCCTATGTCAAACCTCCACCAGAGAACTCCTAATCCTGATTAAAAAAAAAAAAACTTCAGCAAAGTGGCTGGATATAAAGTTTACTCAAATAAATCAGTAGCCTTCCTCTACTTAAAGGATAAGCAGGCTGAGAAAAAAGTTAGGGAAACAACACCCTTCACAGTAGTCACAAATAATATAGAATATCTCAGTGTGAATCTAAAAAAGCAAGTAACAGATCTATATGACAAGAACTTCAAGTCACTGAAGAAAGAAATCAAAGAAGATCTCAGAAGATGGAAAGATCTCCCATGCTCATGGCTTGAAAGGATTAATATAGTAAAAATGGCCATCTTGCCAAGAGCAATCTACAGATTTAATGCAATCTCCATTAAAATCCCAACTCAATTCTTCACAGAGGTAGAAAGAGCAATCCTCAAATTCATTTGGAATAACAAAAAACCCAGGATAGCAAAAACCATTCTCAACAATGAAAGAACATCTTGGGGAATCACCATTCCTGATCTCAAGCTGTATTACAGAGCAGTAGTGATAAAAACTGCATGGTATTGGTACAGAGACAGGCAGGTAGATCAATGGAATATGGAATATGACTTCTGCACTGTGCAGAAGACATTATAATCTTGGTCCTTCAATCCACGGACAAGGGCATCTTTTGGTGTAGCCATACGTTCGTCAATTCTTTCATCAATGTGTTCATTAAGAATAGATTTCCCACTTTCTTATTAACTTTACTACTGTCTTATGCTGTATTTAGCTTTATTGTAACCATTGTAAATGGGGTAGCTCTCCCGATTCCTTCCTCTGAGTTTGCTGCTCTCACAGCAAATGCTATGACTTTAATTCGTTTACCAGTTGCAATTTCTCTCTTTTGGTAGAATCTGTCATGCTAATAGCAAATAGGGATGGGTTAATGTTGTCTTCTTTCTGACTTCTTTTTAAATTCTTTTATTACCTTGTCCAGGAAGGACTTCCAGTAATAGGCTGAGTACTTCCAGTGCTGTACTGAGTACTTCCAGTGCTATACAGAGTATTTCCAGTGCTGTATTGAGTACCTCCAGTGTTGTATTGGTTTCCTCCAGTGGTGAGAGCAGGCAGCCTTCCTTGTCTCATTCCAGGCCTTAAAAAGGGCTTCAGCTTTCTACTGTAAACTGTTGGGTATAGGCTTCTCATACAGGGTCTTCACTCTGCAGAGGTAGTCCTCTATACTGTAAACAATTCCTCTATACCCAATTTGGATACTTTTTTGTTTTTTTTCAAGACAAGGCTCTGTATAATCCAGGCTGTCCTGGAACTCATGATGTAGATCAGGTTGGCTTTGAACTCACAGAGATCTCACTTGCCTCTGTCTCCCCAGTGATGGGGCTAAAGATGTGCAAAATCATCTAGCTTGGATAATGTTTTTAATTATGAAAGCCTATTGAATATGTCAGCGGCTCTTCCTGCATGTGAAACATGGTCACATGGCTTTTTCATTGTTAGTCAGGCGTATCATATATACAGGTATGCTTTAAGTTGAACCATCTCTGCACACTGGAAACAAATCCTACTCAGTCCTCATGGACTGGACTTTCATGTGTCCTGAATTCATAAAACTGTTAAGGATTTTCCTGAGTCCTTTGTCTTTTCCTGGTCCTTTCTTTGACTTTTCTTCTAGGGCCCTAGCCTGTAGTTTAATTGTTTTATGCGGTCCTTGTCTGGTTTTGGTACCAAGGACACTGAATGCTGGCCTTGTAAATGGAGTTTGGAAATGATCCCTCCTTTTTGGGTTTTTGAAGGAATGTGAGGAAAACTGGTGTTAGCTCCTGAAATACTCGGCAGAATGCAGCAGTAAACCACCCGGTCCCACACTTTTCTCTGATGGGAGATGTTCACCAATCTCAATCTTTCAGTGAAATGGCTCATTCATCTGTGTGCCTCCAAAGCTACCTGTTAAGCAACTCCCATACCAGGGGCTGCAGAGTGGGTCTAGAAGGCCTCCAAGTTACATGGGGCAGACTTGTGTGGCCTCGTCCTGCTAGCTGAATGCCATACAGGAGGAAGAATGCCTGGGGTGAGAGAGGGGTGGGCCAGTGCACAGAGGGAAGGGTAGGCAAGCTCCAAAAGGGGCCTGAATTCAGGCTTTCTGTTCCCACAAACACTCCTGGATAGGGCAAGCAGACTCCTGGCCCAGGACAACACATACCTGGAGTCGTGTGGCTGCACTTGAGACAGGGCCTATCCTCCTTCTCCTTCTGAGGTCCCAAGCATGTGATCAAGGCCACAGAACTGCTGTGATCAAGGCCAGGCCTAGAGCACAAGGCCCAGTGTTGGAACAGAGCCTAAGCCTTGAAGAGTGAGTCAAGACCATAGGGCTGACAAGGTGGGTGGCTCAGTGTGTAAAGGAGCTTGCCACCAAGCTTGACATCTTGTGTTTGATCTCTAATACCCACATGATAGAAGAGAATAGACTCCAGCAAGTTGTGCTCTGACTGCCATATCTGGACCATGGCATAGGTGCGCACCCCTACCCCCTGCCACCAAATAAATGCAATAAAAAGACCACAGGCCGTATGAAGCATCTTTATTTCATGTTTCCAACACATCACATTCAAAGCACACATCCTGCCCGGCTCAGCTCATGGGCTCAGACACAGGACTATCACCAGTGTCTCGTACACCCAGTCAAGCATTTGCACACATAGAAATACATTCAGGGCTTAAGTTAACCTCATGGGTCCTTGTCATCTCATAAAAAAACACCACAGGGCAGATCTTTATGGGCCTACCCTTCTGGCTAAGGGATGATCTGCACCATGGAAGGATCAAGAAGGATGGCGCTTCTCCACAGAGCCACAGAGGCAGCTTTTCTTATAACTGGGCGCCTCTCACCCAGGACAGGCACTGGTCTGAGGGAGCATGTCACTCTGCTGATCCAGGACATTGAATTGCCTGCACAGCACTCTGTTGATGTTGCGGCCCCTCTGACCCAGGATGACCTGAACAGAAGCAGGCACACACCTTCCCTATGTCTTCCCCATAGCCTCTGGGCGGAGCCCTAGTGCCTGGGCAGTGGTGCGCTGCTCCTGAAGAAGGGACAGGTCAGAGAGTGGGCTGCAGTGGATAACTGAGGACAGGGGTCTGCTCTAGGAGTCTGAGGCTCTTGCCCTATAGGTGGCCCAGTGGTCCTCGGGGACCCCACATCACAGAGGCCAGGCAGCCTGGGGGCATATGTGGGACATATATGAGGGAAGTCAGTCTGAGGGCCCTGTAGAAGCCTAGCAACAGAGGGCAAAGGCTCCAACCCAGTGGATTTGGAAAGGGGCAGTAGGGCATGAAGGGACGACAGCCCAGCAGCTCCTGGCTATCACCATCCAGGTGGTAGTGGTAAGGATCTCCCAACACAAGGCTGGGATTGTAGAACCACTAATCCCTGCCCTGTTGTGGCTAAGTTTGGGCCCATGAGACAATCTCTGGGACCCTGACTGACAATAACCCCTGCTACCTAGGGGTTCTTTGACCCTTCTCCCCACAAGGACAGGGAGTGCGGTAATTAAAGACATAAAGTAAGGTGACCATGAGAAGCTTCAGCCTGCCCTGGCCTCTTCTTGTTCCACAGCCTCCCAGGATCCAACTCCTGATCTAAACCAAGCCAAGCCTAAACATAGTGGCCATTAAAGGCTGTGTGTTCGGAAATCCTAGCTCAGCCTAAGTCATGTTCGGACTTTATTTTTTCTGGACTTTATTCTTTCACTTAACAGAATAGATTTGTGCAACCGAGAGCAGGCTTGAGATGGCGGCCCCCCTCTGCCTGGCACCCATCTAACAGGGCTCTCTGAGGGAACCTTCCTCTTGGCTTCTGAAATGGGGGCTGTAGGGAGGGCATTTGGCAAGGTAGGACCAGGGTGAGGGACACTCCTGGCCACACTGAACTTCTGAAGCCAGGATTCTCTTTTGGGCTCTCTTTGGTATCTCATCAATCTAGGCTGCCTATCCCGCCAAGCCCTGGACCATGCTGGGGCCTATTCTGCTAGGTCACACCAGGAATGGACTAGTCCAGAGGCCAGCAACTGCCCAGGCAGGGAGGGGATGCTATCCCCAGGGTGAGGCCACTGCCATGGGCCCCTGGCTCACTTCTTGTAGTGATTGGGTGCATCTGCGAAGGCAAACTTGAGGCGATAGGCCTCGGCCAGCAGCAGGCTGACATCCTGGTCATCCCAGCGGGCAGTAGGCAGGTTCTGGAGGAAGAGCAGCAACTCCTGAGGAGAGAGACAGACAGTTAGGGAGAGTTAAGACTGCAGGCCAGGTCCCAAACACATATCCTTGGGAGACCTCTGTCAGCAGCAGGGAGACAGCTTGGGGCAGTGCCCTCAGCCGTTGTGGCTGTCCTACTCACTTGGCCTTCAGCCCCACCCAGCCAGATCCTGGCTTTTACAGAGTCTTATCTGCCACCCAGCTCAGCATCTGAGAAGCCATACAGTGGGTCTTCCCCATACTTCAGTTGGGACCCCTTTATCTAAACCCTCTGACATTCCAGGGTGACAGTATCAGTCATCCCCATGGCCAGGAAGCAGGAGAATTCTGAGAGCCAAAAGCCTCTCTGAAACCAGAGAGTGACACACGACTTCTGTCAGAGACACCTACTTCCTTGTGTATCAGGTGACCACCTCAGGTCTCAGAAATGTGCTTATACCACAGGGCAGAGCCAGCACAGAGGTCCCCTACCAGAACCACCTCTCTCTCATGTTCTTCCCAAAGCAAAGGTAACAGATTCTGACGCTAGGGGGCTAGGCAACAAGATACTTTTCTGAGCACTTGAGGACAATCATTCATGTCACCTGAAAGTCCAAAGACCTCCTTTGTAAACACAGCATGACTGGCCTGCCAGCCAATGGGGTGATACATGGACTGCAGGGACATGTCCAGCACCAGACAGGCACACAATGAACACACCAGACACATCTGCACATGGTGGGCAGACAGCAGATACATACTACATATACTGGGCATGTACTGAATACAATAAACATGCATTGCACACAGTGGGCATACAGTAGACACCCAAGTCACACAGTGGGCATACATCTGACATGCATTACACACAGTATGTGCACAGTATATACACAGTGCACCCACTGGATATGCACTGCACACACTGGGCACACACTGAGTGCAGGCTGAATACACACTGGATAGTTCCTGCTACTGTCACTCAGTACTGCTGGCACCAGGAATAAGACACTCTGCTTTGGAATGTCCATGCTACAGCCCCTCTGCTTTACTCAGCACCCCAGGCATGCATTGTGTCATGTCTCAGAGTGGGGATGTGGGGGCACTCTACAGGCTCAGGGATGTCTGAGGGCTAAGAGGACCAAGGATAGCCAGTGTCTAGACTGTGAGTTACTGACAACAGTTGAGGTTGGTGACGGAAGGGAAACCACTGTCATGGTCTTGGGGTACCATGGTACGATGCAGGTGACCATCCCATCACGGCAGTGACAGCCTGGCCTCTTCTGTCAGATGATGGCTCACATAAAGCAACTCTGGGGACTTCATTAAGGACTGAGAGGGTCCCGGGAGACTGTAATACTAAGAGGAATTAAGCAGGCATGGGCCTTGTGTGGTTATGATAGCTTCCCACAGAGGAATCACCAAAGAGAAATGGCTGTGAGCTAGGCCACCCCTTCCAGGGAATAGCACATGCCTTTCCAATGGTTCTGCACACTAGCTCTACAGGACTTGGGCCCTGAAGCCATCCTGCCCCGGCTCCAGACAGCTAACAAGAGACAGAGAACAGCTGGCCTCAAAACAGTACAGCCCAGTGGGCCAGGCTTCCAATCCATGGCAGCTACCGGACTGGTCCACCGAGCTTAATACCCTACTTAAACACCACGGAAGGGCCAGAGCTGCCCATTAAGGTGGAGCAGGACAGCACGATCAGTATGGGTAGAACAAAGAGAGGCCATAGTGGTACTCAGGACAGTAGCCCAGGCTTGGCTCTGCCCCCATCGTCTCCAACCCAGTGAGGAGGGAACCTCCAGCAGCTCAGGGCTGCACACCCCAATCACGAGAGCCGTGTGCCAGGACGTTCTTTAATCGCCGTTTACTGTTGCTCCCCACCCCTGTTTCCTTTGCATTTTGGATACTTTCTGTGGGCCTTTAAATTGAATTCATGGAGCAGATCTCCCTGGCAGCATGTCCTCGGGGACACATCAACATCAATCTACTGTCTTCCACCATTAGATGCAACTTACACGGATGCCAATCCAATTCTGAGCAGGTCATAAATAAATACCTTTGGTTTTATTTTTAATCCACTTCGCTTCATATTATCATGACCTCGCTACTTGCAAGGTGAGAAGCAATACCCTCCCATTACGGTAACTTACCGACTCCACTGCACACTCAATTTCAGAATCTAATTTAGTCCCCCAGGTTCACTGGATGGAGGGAGAATGGAAATGCCCGGCTCTTCACGGCCTGCAATGCTAAAGAAGGAAAAATCTATCCAGGTGACCTTTAAGGCAGGCAAAGAACACAGACAAACACGGCCTTAAATACAGATTTCTTTTTTAAAAAGGTTTGTCTTCCTGCTGCAGCAGGCAGCAGCGTCTCCTCTCTGAGAACATGACGCATTTATTAGAGACTGTTGTCCATCACCAACATGGTACATGAGGGTAGTGGTAACTCACGAAGCCGTTGCTGGCATGGCATAGAGGCCGTGGCTGTCAGGGGACAGCTCTCTATTGCACAACTACAGTGACTGGGTATGTCCCTCCATGGAGCCCATGTTAGAACTCTGCAGGTAGCCCTTGAGCCTTCTGTCTTAACTCCAGAACCACACCAGTGCAATGACCACACTGGTGGCTGAGAAAATAAAGGGAGGGTTCGCTTCTGACACTGTGAAAAGCCACCGTGTGAGCACAGTGCAGTGCTACACAACCTGCCTTTCTCAGCTAGCCTTGTCTTTCACCAAACAAAGGAGGGCCCCTGTGGGGTCTGTGGTCAGTGAGGAACCAAAAGTGACAGACCCACTGCATGCCCCGTGGGTCAGCGCTTCTCAGCTAGGAGCACGTATTGTGGACTGTGGTCACCTGAGGCACTCTAGAGACACTAATGCCCACGGCGCTGTTGTACTTGTCAGTCTCTACTCAAACCAGCCTGACAGTGGTGCATTCCTCGCTACCCACCCACGCTATCACCCTGGTTCCCGAATGAAAAACACATACATGGAGCCTTATATTTTAGTATGTCTTAAACAGCCCAATGACTGGGCCATCCCAAACCTCCTCGTGGCTAACACTTCCCCTCTGATGTAAGTTTACTTACTAAAGTCTATATTCCATCTTTGTTGCCCTAGACCCAGCCGGAGGCTGGGGGCCTGGAGCTGCTCTTCTCTGGCTCTTATGTGTTGGCTGTCTCTTTGTCCTTTACTTCTCAGGCCTGGCAGCTCTATCTCCTCCTCCTCCCCCAGTCCCTTGTCTGGGAATCCTAAAGTCCCGCCTCTGTCTCCCTGCCCAACCATTGGCCTCCAGCAACTTTATTTACCAATCAAAACCAACTGGGGGCTGGGGTTCTCAGCATCTTATGTGTGGATTCTCATACAATTTTGGGGACTCAATTAACATAATAAAAACATTAGACGAAATCCACAACATGATGCAACCCAGGTAAACATCCTAGATGGCTGGGCTTAGAGCCCCAGCAGTGGCCTATGCCCAAAGGTGACTGGGCCATATTCTTGACACTATGGCTCCCCAACAGGAGGATACTATGGATTCAGATAGTTTCTGTTCCACCAAGCAACCTGGTCAGAGTGCACGGTGCCTCCCCTTAGGCATGGACACTTTGGAAGATGCTGAGTCAAGCCCCCAAAGCCAGGCTGCTTCAGCCTGTTCCATGTGAAGTGCTAAATGATACCCTCTTCAGCACAGTCTTGCTGACATGTCCAGCCCTTGGGGAGGTTCCAAGAGATGAAGTTCCAAAGAAACTGGCTCTGTCTGCTCCTTGATGAAGAGTTTATCTGTCTAGAGTCAGTGCTTTGCAGTGACTTCTGCACACAAGTCCTTCCAAAAAGGACAATGTGGTGGTCTTACGTTCTTGGTCCCTCTTAAGTACTTTACTGCTAGGACTCTGAAAGCTGAGGCAACAGTGATGGGGGAAGGGGGTGAAGGATCTTGGGGTCAGAGGTCAGTGGATTTTCATCTAGGCTCTGGCTCTGGACAAACCAACCTCACTGAATTCCACAGTCATGTCCCAGATGCTGTCCCAGAGATCTACCTTCTCTGTTATATCAGCAGCTCCATGTGTCTGTTGGTTCCTCAAATTTGGCACATGGCCCTCCGTGACCAATGACTATAGAGATCAGGCAGTATAGAGAGTCAATGCTTACAAGTGCTAGGCAACCAGGGCCAAATCCCACTCCTGCCTTTGTTGCTGTGTGACCCTGGGCAAATCTCATACCTCTATTGCTTCTGTTTCTCATCTACAAAATGGAGACCGTGCTGAGACCTCTCCTGTTGGTTGCTGAGTGTGTGCACACTGTCCCAGAATGCTTGTAGTAAAAGGTTCAGTGACAGCAGCCTGCCCTGTCACTGATTAATAGTATAACCGTCATTAGTGATGTGGCCGTCATTCCAAGGACAGCAAGAGCTTCTCGGCAGTGCAGCCTGGAAGAAGAAACCTGCTGCTGAACAAATTTTATGGGGGAGGACAAGTCATTTAGCAGGTAGGCTGGGGGGTGGGGTAGACAGAAAGACAGACAGATAGACAGACAGGCAGGCAGACAGACAGACAGACAGACAGACAGACAGACAGACAGACAGGCAGACAGATGGCATGTGTGTGCTTATTTGTGTGGAGGCCTGAAGACAATCTTGGGTGTTGCTCTCAGGAGCTGTCCACCTCAATGAGACCTGGGGTTCACCATAGGATTAGGGTAGGCTGGCCAGCCAGCAAGCCCAGGGATGCGTCTGTGTCTGCCTCTCCAGTGTTGGAACTACAAGCATACACCACTGTACTTAGTTTTTTCATACAGGTTGTGGGGGTCCAACTTGGGTCCTCACCAGCACTTTATCAAGTGAGTCATCTCCTTCACCAGCAGACAGGTTTAAGAAAACAATGAAATCTGTTTGGCATAATGCTCAAAGATGGAGGATAGCAGCACCCTGCTTTCCTTCTAGGGTGTTGGATGCAGCAGAGATGAGGCAGGTTCCATGGGAAGAACTGCCATCAAGGGCTGTGACTATGCTGTGGGGAGGACTCCACCGCCCTAGGGAGCCACTGAGCCGGCACACCTGCCAGTGCCTGCACCACACCTGGTGCTCCCGGGGCCACTGAGAGGCAGAGGTGGTGTCCTTCCACCTCATTAAACCTGTCTGCTCTTCAAATCCAACCCAAATGCAAAACAAACTGTATTTAATTAAAAACATTTGCAAACGGCTGGGGGGGGGGTGCAAAAATTGCTAAGTGAATAAAATGAGAAAAGCTCCCCCACACAACCCCCACCCCTGTCCTGGGAAAAGCTCCCCACCACACCCCTGTCCACAGGGTGGGGGGAAGCCCAGCAGACCTGAGGGCAGGTGCACTCAGGCTGCAAGAGGGCAGTGCTCTGTAAAGTGTTCTTGTACAAGACCTACCTTGGCCTGGTGGCATTCATATGACTCTTCTATGTGGATGATATACCTGAGTTGGCAGAAGAGGGCTACTGCCTGTCTGAACTAGAGGCATGAACACTAAGCCCCAAGGCGCAAGGTTTCTTATATAAAAGCCAAAATGTGCACAGCCCTGAAAGATACCACGGCCCCTCATGGCATGACCAGAACCCACTGGATTCTAGTCCAGGTACATTGGGACAAACTGGAGAGGGAAAGAGAGGGTAGAGGAGATGCAGGGTAGACCCAGGCTCTGCTTCAGGATTGAGGTGAAGAGAAGAAAGCAGAGGGCTGGGCCAGTGACCAGGCAGGGTTAGGATGCAGGGCCCACCACTGCACCTTCCAGCTGGATGCTCCACACATGAGGATTGAGGCAAAAGGAAGCAGGTCAGGACCCACACAGCTGTAAAGACCCTGTCAGAGCAAAGAGCTAGAACAGAGGTACAGAGCTGTGTGGCCAGCTGCACGGGCCACAGAGCAGCTGCCAGTGTCGTGATGAGCCAGGTGTTATATGAACCTGGGCCTCCCATTTTCTGGGCCAGTGTTCTGTCTGCAGCTGTGGGTGTACTGTGAATATGCCTGCATGTAGCCTTTCTGTTTGGCCACATGGATTCATAAGCATGTGTGACTGGACCTGATGGGACTGGTGGAGATAGGGAATAAGGTAGGCTCTAAAAACAAACAAACAAACAAACAAACACCAAACCAAATCAATCCAAACAACCCGTGTGCATTTACTCACCTCTTCAAAATGACACGCACTGGGAAATACTAAATGGAAGGCCCACTTTGAGTCAAGGGGTGGCCTGACTGCCAGTGTCCATGTCTGATCTAGACTGGACTCTTCTTGTCAGGCCCCTTGACAGTGTCCCTGCCTGGCTACAGAGGGTCTCTATTTAAAGGGATAGGGAGAAAGCCTGGGCAGTGTGGAACATCACACTGTCCTCCAGCAACAGGGTGGGAAAGCCAAATTATTCATTCATTGGGAATTCAGTCAGACTGAGGACTGTGCCTTACCCTGGGCCAGCCCTGCAGTGATGGGCAGTCAGGAAACAGAGATCGTGTTTAAAGAAGCCAGTGGATATAACTGAGCGGCGTGCCTGCCTGGCTGCTGTGGGCCAGAGGATATCTGAAATGGGGCAACTCTAGCTGATATGTACTGCTGTCAGAACTCGAATAATTTTGGATGGTGGGTACAGACAAAAGAAGGCAAAGATTCTCTTCAATAATTCTATATGGCATGCAGGTTAAAATGATAGCATTTTGGTTTTACTGAACTAAATAAAGAGGTTTATTAGACTTCATTGCATTAAAATCTTAGCATTATGAGACAGGTTTTGTTATGGCATTGACAGACACACAGACGACTGTCACTCACTCTGGCTCTCCACCCCTCTTCTGCTTCTACACATAGTTAGACCCAGGGTAACGGCACAGATGGAACCCTGGCTACCAGCCAGCGTTACTCTCCAGAGGAGTAGAACTTACAGAATATATATGTACATGGGATTTAATGCCCTCTAATGCCAGGGAAGGAATAGAGTTGCCAGAGAGAGCAAGCAGGCAGAATGCAAGCTTCCTTCTCCCTCGTCCTTTATATAGGCTGGCAGCAGAAGGTGTGGCTCAGATTAAAGGTGGATCTTCCCACCTCAAACGACCTAGATTAAAAGTGGGTCTTCCCACTTCAGATGATTTAATTAAGAAAACTATTCCCTCATGGGTATACCTGGCTGCTTGGGTTTTAGTTAATTCTGGATGCAGTCAGGCTGGCAGCCAAGAATGGCCACCATACACCTTCCCTTGTCCCTCCTTCCCTGTCCATTCCCTAAACGGCACCAGATGTGTTAGTACATGTTTATAGCTCCAGTAGTTGAAGGCTGAGGTGGACGCAATCCAACCAAGCTTAAGTCTAGCCTGGGCCATCTATAGAATCCCTATCTGGGAAAACAAAGCTAAGTACGTGGATGGATGAATAGCCAAGGTGGCTCTGCCCCAGTCAAGCTGCATCCCAGCACCCCGGGGCCCTGTGTGCAGAGACCATGGGCGTGGAGGCCAAGCTCATCAGCAGCTCCAGCACCGCAGAGAACACACAGGTCCACTTAAAGCTACTCAAGCCTGAGGTTTACAAACTGCCAACACGCAAAGATGAATAAATTAATCAGGACAGGGCTAAAAGGGCCTGCTTGTCTCCTCTCATTGCGTTCTTCCCTAACTGGGAAAGATGTAGGAGGGGCCTCCATCCTAACACATGAGGCAAAGAGCGGGGTTAATTGGTTTAACCCACCTCCCATCCTGCTCAGCTCAGCTCTGTGTGTTGGCCAGAAATCCCAAAACCTGCAGGTGCTGCAAGGAGGCCCCCTGCCCTCTACCTGGAAAGAGGGTCAGGTGCCATCTGGGCCACTGTTGGTGGCATGCAGGACAGAACACAGAATTTCTTGGGAGATGCGTTATTGACTCCTTTCTCCCAACTTGTCAGTTTTTTAAGATGAGGAAACTGAGGCACAGAGAGGTTGGTAGATGGTTAGGGGTAGCGAGGGGAGGGGAGTGTATGGAAGTCACTCTACACACCTTTTAAAGAATGGTACAGTTTATCCTCATCTGCTCAGGAGGCAGCAGGGGAACAGTCAGAGCCCAACACACTGTCCCTTTGAGGGCCACCCACAAGTGAGAAGAAAAGACCCCTCCAAGCAGGAGGGAGGTGACCCAGAACCAGCCATGCAGAGGAAGGGTCCTAGGAACCAACTCTCAGTTTCCTTGGCACGTTCCCAATGATCATCAATGATCATCGACCATACTTTCTTCCTTAGGGCAGAGCAGGGGACAAACAGGACACACCTGAAGAACAACACACAGGTTTTGTTAAGGGGCTGTCCGCTTGTGACCTCACTATGATAGCCCTGGCTCTGTGAACCTTCACACAACCCCTTTACAGAGCAGGAAATGGAATCTGGGATCCAAGATAAGATGGGACAAAGGCCAGGACAGAGGCCTGCCTGCACCTGGCTCTGGGACCTGGACTTCCTGCTCTCTGCTGTCTTGTGGCTAATCTGTGCCTCAGTAGCCATCTCTGGTTCACAACTCCCCACTCTGGTCGCAGCCTCTGAAGTATCTGCAAACTTTGAGCTTGGGAAGCCACAGGTCACAGATCTGTTCAAACCCAGACCTCAAGCAGAAGGCAGGGAGACAGGACATTTGTACTGCATTGCTGGGGTTGGGTCATAGTCAACATGAAACATCTTGTGTAGGCATATGTGTAAAATGGAGTGTGTGTGTGTGTGTGTGTGTGTGTGTGTGTGTGTGTGTGTGTGTG
>NW_021620773.1:4510032-4556463 GCF_004785775.1 Grammomys surdaster
TGTGTGTGTGTGTGTGTGTGTGTGTGTGTGTGTGTGTGTGTGTGTGTTTGTCTCGGTGGAGGGGATTAGTGACACTCTGAAACAAACTGGCAAAAGACAGGAAGGGAAGGTTTACAGAAACAGGAAGCCAGTAAAGAAGTATGCTCAAAAACAGACTGAAGATGACAGCCTGGAGACATCACTGGCTGCCAGCAAACCTGGCACAAACCCACAAGGTGTGAGCCCACACAAGCTGGCAAGAACAGTGGTCAGAAACAGATCTGGGGCTAGGGTGATGGCCCAGTAGGTGAAGTGTCATTGGCCAAGTAAGAGAACCCAAGTTGGATCCCTAGCACCCACATTCAAAACAACAACAAGAACACAGGACGTGGTGGCGTGTGCTTGAAATCCCAGTCCTGGGGAGGCACGATTCCTGGAACTTGTGGCCAGCCAGCCTCCCTTGGCAAGCTCCAAGCCCATGAGATACCCAAGGCTGACCCGACATGCATTATACACAGCAAGTGTGCACATCCCAACCCTGGGGAGAAATGGAAAGAGGGCACCTGTGTCCTGACTGAGAGCAGGAACCCGAGTGAACTCAGCTGGCACACCGAGGTCCCAGGCCTGTGTGCACACATGCATACAGATCACCTCAGGAATTTCTCTTATTGCTGTGAACAACTGAGACAAACAACTCAATAAAGGAAAAATTTATTTTACTCGAGGCTTCAGAGGGTTTGGCACAGCAGAGCAAGGCAGCCCTGGCTTTGATAGCCAGGAAGCAGAGCGGTGGGGGGGGGGGCTGTGCTCACTGTATTTTTCCTTTACTCTATCAGTCCGTGGGATGCTGCGGCCCACAGCCAGAGAGGGTCTCTCCTCAGTTAACTATTTTTGAAAACACCCTCACAGTGCCACTCAGAGGTACACCTCACCAATCTCCTGGGTAATTCTAAGCCCAGTCGTGTTGACAGTGAGGGCTGCCCATTGCCCTGGTAAAGGTGCTGGTCTTAATGATGTACTTCCAGCTGACTCAACCCCTGGCTAGCAATCAATAGCTGAATAAATCCGTCTGCTTGCCAAATCCAGGTGCTATTCTCTCAACCATGCCTTCCGTTTTCCCATATTTAAATTTCTTTAGTAATAAAATGTCAGAGAAAAAGACCACCCTGCCAGTGTACAAAAAGCCTTGGCACAGCCGTACAATGGGGTGTTTATTTAGTAGTTTAAAAATATGTTCTCAAGAGGCATGAAGATACCCCAGTGCGTGACAGCAAGTGAGGTGCTGTGGAGGCATTCACAGCCCTTTTTATGCCAACAGAGGCAGAGCAGCAGGAAATGGTTCCTCTCTTGAAGAGCTGGGCTTCAGGTGGGAAGAGCTACCCTGTGGCTTTCTTTTTAAAATGCTCTTTTCTAAGGGTTGTATTTTTGCAGTGGAGAGTATTCAAACCATGGTTTCCATTTTCAAAGGCAAGCCAAGCATTTCCTCCTCCGTAGCTGGCCTGGCAGCATTTCTTTACCAGCAGGACTAGGCGAACTCTCCACGGCACCGTGGAGGGACTCACACCACTTCACATGCCCTGAGGGAGGGCTGTCTTCTCACTTCTCAACATTCTGGCAGCCACAAGGTTTCTTGAGCTGCTGATAACCGATCCAGAGAGTAACATGGAACCAAGGCCCATCCTTACACACTGAGCATGAGGCTGACCGCCCATCCTTACACACATGAGGCGGACCAGCCTGCTCTCAGGGCTAGGCTGGGCCTCGTGGCACAGAGGATACTGAAGGGAGGAAGTGGGTAGCCAGGGACTGTTCTGCCTTGGAACTTTTGCCCACCAGATTTGCCCATAGGGAGACCCTAGCCCTCAGAAGCATACTTCAGTGGTGTCAGGTGTGGGATACAGATTGACTCTGAAGAGTCTGGTATATCCAAATGACTACATCTCTGACTTGGGGGATATCTGCCTGGGGACCAGGCACCAGCCTAGGGCGGGAGCTCCCAGGGAACTGCAGCTCAGAATTGCAGGTGATGTCAGCTGAAGGCTGTAGCCCCACAGTTGTCCAAACCCACTAACAGGACAAAGCTGCAATTCTACAAGGATGGCAGGCCCTGGCTTCTAAGGTGTATGCTACAGTCATGACTGCTAAGCCACCCTCCTGGCCCTGAGCTTGGCCACCAGGGAGGGCCTCCTAGATGCTTACCACCATGTAATGAACTCGGAAGACAGAAGCCTTAGTCAAAGCAGTCTGAAACCTCCTGCACGCCCTCAGCTCAGGAGTATGCAGAACGGGTCTTGTCTGTGGTACAGGAACCATGACTGTTTCACCAAGTCAGGATGGAAGAGTTGGAGCCTCACCTCTAACAAGAGGGAGGGAGGCTATGCCCAATAAGCTCCCTGTCTCTTATCCATTGCAAGAAACAGAAGAGCTACAGAGGTTCTGTCTCTGACTTCACAGGGTCACTCAGTGGCTATCATCCAGTAAATCAAAAGCATACAGAACTTAATCTAAGAGGCAGCGGCAGGCAGGGGACCACAGCAGGGCAGACTGTGCTGGGCCCATACACTGTCTCAGTGCTAGACACTCTGTTGGTCTAATTCCATCTGCCTAAGGAGAGACCACAGCAAACGGTGCTTTGCAGACTTGCATTGTGCAGCCCTCTCGGGAGTCCTGGCCCTACACCTGCAGGAGGAGCTGTAGGCCCCATGATCCCCCGTTTGCCCCACAGGGCCTGTTCACAGTGAACTCTGGCCCTGAAGTCCTTTCTTGCCTCACTCTCAGCTCATCTGTGGGCTCAATCTCTAGCCTTGACAGTTGACTTCTTTGACAATACACTTATTAGTTTGAGAATCTTGTCAAGTTCAGTCCAGATCAAGACTAAACATAGGAAAGTGACAGCCAGCTGGGACTGAGCCACTAGCTGACCATCTCTCAGGCTGATATACCACTCATAGTGCAAAGAAAAGACGGCTCAACAGGGCCATTCTCTGAAGAGCCTACAACAGCAATAGGAACATGGACCGTCCTTGTAATTAATTTCATTTTTTTTCCCAAAGAGAAAAAAACAGCATTTGGTGCTGAAAACCACTGGTACAGAGGCCCCAGCTGAGCTGGCTCCCCTTTCATCTCCCAGCACGGCTGAGAGACTTCTGATCAACATACAGAGAAAGCTCACATCCAAGCACTGCGATTAGGGGAAGTTTCATCCCCAAGCAGACTTCTTGCTTTGTGGCACCTATGTGGGGCCATGTGGTCCTGAGGCTTCACTGGGAAGATGGTGGGGCTTAAGGCGGGATGTGATCACAAGGAAGGAGCACATACCTCAACTCTTATCTAAAAGGCAGCAGACTCACAGCCCTCACACTGGGATCCCTAGAGAGAGGGCTTGAGGAGAGGGCCTCTGTGAGGCCTCTGCCAGCTCCTAATCTCAGAGCTGTCACTAGGAGGCAGATGCAGGGTGGACAGGAGGGGCTGTGGAACTGTAGCTGTGAGCCTGGCATCCTAGGCCTTTGTTAGAGCAGCTGTCAACTCCACAGTCTGATTCCAGGCCCACAGGTAAGCTGACTAGGAGGCAGAGGTCTCCCAGCCTCCAAAAAGCTCCAGGTAGCCAGTCCTTACTCTGCCAAGCTGCACACAGGGAGCCTCATGCAGTGCATGGACTTGACCTGGTCACCTGGTCCTGTCATCACACCCATAGGACATCTCTGGTAGTAAAGCAAGAATGTAGGAGGGCACTGGATATTCTGCTTGTCTTCAGATGCAGGGAGTGGGAGGCACAGTGAGACCACGGTCCTGGGCACACTTTTACCCATCTCTGGACTTGTCTACTCATCCTCCAGCAGCAGACCTCAAGCACTGCCTTGCACCTTTCCATCAGGCCCAGCTTGCCCTTACAGCTCTGCTTTGGAAATGAGAGAGAAACCAGTCTGGCTATGACAGGCCCTTTGATCTCACAGTGCATGCCGTGCCAGGCAGAGGCCACACAAAGCACCAAGCCTCCTACTAAAATGAGAGGCAGGTAGAGACTCAGCTTGTTAGACATACTCGGGGCAGCTGCTGAGCACTGCCCAATGTGCAGCTGGTACCTGCAAGCAGGAAAGCCAGAGCTGCAGCCAGCCCACCCCTGTCCCTGTATCACAGGAGTAGCTGTATCCCACAGTGACCCTAGTCCAAACAGCCTGCAAATGCGCAGGACAGAGCTGCTGGGCCATGGCACCTGGGCTCTGTGTGACATGTGCTATGACACCTACAATCAAGGCAGGGTCTCTCACTCCTTCAGTAAGTACCCAAGGTTCAGTCTTCCATTCCTTGCTCATCAAGGGTCCTCTGTATCCCCAGGACAAGATGGGACCATCTTGGTAAGGAATCTGTGACCACTGAAGTCTGAAAGACCTTTGGGGAAATGATATCCCACAATGTCCCCAATCATAAGGCAAAGCCAGGTCTAGCATTTATCATAACCCAGAAAGCTGGCACAACTCAGTGCCCATGAAAACTCAGCAGCCAACACAGCCCAGTGCTCCTCAGTCACCCAAGATTCTAGCCAAGGGATGGAGTCTCTGACCTTCAGAGTAGGTCATGAGAGAGCTGGGCTTCAAGGTCCCCTCCCAGAAATGGACCAGCATTGAAGAATGCATTTCAAGGTACAGATTACTGACTGTCACAGAGCTGAGTTCACGGGTTCACTAGAAGATGGCATTTTCCTTGTAATATACTTTATAAAAGTTCTTCAGTTTCTGGAGTTGTCCAACTCTGAGTTCTCGCATTGATTTTCTGCTGTTGGGGAAGTAAGGTGGAAAGACACATGGGGGATGGGGAGAGGTCTGGAAAGGTCAGTTTCTACGCTAATGCATCCAGGGAGCCATGACCTGTCTCAGTTGAGAATGTAGGGAGCGGACACAAAATCTCATACTGACCAGAGCACTGGGCATCAGAAATCCCCTCAGAGTGATCAACGGTGTATTGAGAATGGCAATCCAGCCCTGACAGCCTGGCTTGCTGTGTACACGTGGAAGACTAGACAGTGGAGCTGGCTCCTCCTCTTCTCAGATGAACCAGAATCTGCAGCTCACAGGCTGGGTTAAGGGAACAGGCCCTGGCATGGGCAAGAGTCCAGGGCAGGGCAGGCCACACTACAGCACTTCTTCTACATAATGGTATGTTGGCATTCTGAATTGATGCCTCTTTCCTGAGCCATGGATCTCTCTGCATACAGTGGAAGAAAGAGCTACAGCCACCTTGTACCCACTTGGGCACATGACCATCACTGTTGGCTACATCTATGGACTGCCCACTGAAGGAGAGAGACATGGGTGGAATAGGGCTGGTCTCCTCCCACCTGGCCTCAAGAAAAGGTTAAACATGGAGGCTTTGTGGGTGTAGAGGAGGAGAGGTTTTCATGTAAGGATCTAAAAGAAGGGCAGACAGCAAGTTAAGAGGCCACACAGAGGCCTGGAGGTCAGCACTGCTGCCCACTCACTGTGTCTGAGAGGTCAATCTGGGCTGGCCTATAAGTATGTAGAGCAAATGGATGGTCCTGCAGGGCAGCCAGCTAAGGAGCACACATAGGTTGGCCCGGGCAAGCAGGCACAGGAGGGCTGAGCAAGGGACCAAAGTGCAGGGCGTTAGCACACTTGGTGAACCAGCAAAGGTACTGGGACAGTTAAGTATTTTGGATGAAAGGGACAATCCTAGCACAGGCTGGCATGCAGGCAGAGTCATGACCTGAAACCTCTCACCCTCTAAGGATTTGAGAAAAGGAACTTGTAAGTGGGAGAAGACTGACTTCTGACAGCTCCGAGTGCTCCAGCCCCTTAGTGTCACTAGACAATTACTTTCCCAGTGCTGGCAGTGGACTGAGCACCTGCTTGCATGACATCCACTCTGAGTGAGTCATTGACAGTACCCCAGAGCCCCAGTGTTGTTGGTCTCCCTGATGGTTTCTGCTGTATACCTCCTTGAGCACCTACGGGGCTCACCTGAGTCTGCAGACTGCAGAAGAGGTGTGTGTCAGACATGTGGAGACTGCACCACACGTAGTCACAGGCAAGTCATGCTAATGCGACACTTTCAGGAAGTCACTAAACCCTCAAAGGACCAAATGCTGCTGAGCCCACAGATCTTCTTAGGTGCCCTGGCTCCAGGGTTACTCTTTTCTTCCAGAACTTTCCTTCCTGAGCCTCCACAATGGACACCTGCAGTTTACACCAGCCTCATTCAGCCACTTTCTCTCCCAGCCCATCTGCAGAACACAGTCACCTCAGAGCTTTCACCTGAGCACAGGCAGCCATGCCATGAATGTGCTACCCCACTGGGTGCTCTGAGTGCTACCCACTACGTATGTATGCGCAGAGGTATTCACTTCTGCAAAATGAATAATGCAGCCAACTCTAAGGATAAATACTGGGCGATATTTTACTAAATATCTAATTAAATTCCTATTTTTAGAACTTTGGGGAAATCACGTGAGGGAGATAAATGGAAGCTGCATGCCATCCGGCAGCTGTGGAAGCCACACAGGTTCTGTGCTAATGAGGCCTGGGGCACAAGCACACCCCTGCACGCTCTGAGACTGTGCCATCAGAGAGACTAACTACGTCCTTAGCAGATCATGGATAGGTCACTTAGCATGCCTGTCATCATTGGTACTGCATGCATCCCTCAGGAGAGGGACCCTCTAGTGTTACATGACCTAAGCCTAGGGGTGACAGGAGGAGTAGACACTGATTATGCGTTGGAAGGGACAAGTTTGACCTGTACCCTTTTGCACTGAGCCTGGGAGAGTGGACTGACAGAATGAGCCTGGCAGAGAGAGCCAGACTGGGAGGGTGGGCCTGGATAAGGTACTAGCTAAAAGGGAAGTGGCACCATGGGAAAGGCACTGGGAGAACTCTGCTCCTTGCCCTCCCCCACTTCCTCTGGGTGGTACTCAGTTCATCGAAGCCAGGCTGTGGCAGTAACCAGGGGAAGCTGGGACTCACTCCTGGTCTAGGGTCTCATGCAGGATCCACAAACTGCTTAGAGACATTTTTAAAAAAGGATTTCTGTTAAGGTCAACTGTTCTTTTTCTCTCATGCCATATGCTGTCCCTTTCTGCCTGTATTTGTTTCAGATCTTTTTTCAAGTGTTTGCAAAGAGCTGTGTGGACTGGGAGCAGGCCTCTTCCTGGCAGGGTCTTCAGTAGACCATGGCCCTGTGGTAAGATCTCACTTTGGGGACCCTCAAGGAAACCCCACTTGCTGCCTGACAGGATGGAGAGGGTCTCTCCCTGTTGTGCTGGGTTAAGTACTTCCCACCTTTCATGTGAGTGTCCCAGGGCTCCCTTAGGATGGCAGTCCTTCAGCAACCTTCCTCTGGCATGGCCCTGCACCCTGGCTGCAGCATCAGCCTAGTGGAGCTTCCCCAGCTCTCTAACACATCCCAGGAGGTTCCAGACTCATACTGCCCTCACGGACTTGTTCCCCTACGCCTGGAATGGGCTCAGCAGTGCATCATGATCCTCGGGCTTTGAGCCAAGTACTCATTAGTGAGGGCCAGGCCCCAGGTGCAGCTCTGGTCCTCTTCTCCTTCCTGGTCCCAAAGGCACTACTCCTTGCTGAGTGATTAGGAGCCAGAAGCCACATTTGGGCTGTAACATAACTGTCCCACTGTTTCCTCAAGAAGTAGCACAGTCCAGCTGGTGCTCCAGGGAGACAAGAGAATGGCTCTGAATGGAGGTCCCTACTGAGGGAGTCCTCAGAGTTTCAGCTGCCACCCTACAGTCTCCAGATGGCCACACCAGCAACTGCTGTCAAGAGTGCTAGCACAAAAGATTACCACTTTACTAGATTTTCCTTAAGACTTGAGGATACACACTGGTCAATGGAGCCACCATGAAAGTCTACTCCCTTCCTAGCTTTTCCTTAAGACTCAAGGACACAAAGCAGTGTCATATGAAGGGAACAGTGCCCTAGTCCACCAGTGTTTCCTTCAGTGGACAGCCCACAGAGGTTGGCAACAGTGATGGGCATGTGTACCACTTGGATGCATGGGGCTTGCTGGACAGGAAGAGGGTAACAGACAGAGTGTTACAGACAGGAAGGCGGAACACATGTGTGGCTGCCTTGTCACCTCTCTTTCTAAGGAGGCACTAGCTAACAAAAATCAGCTCAAAGTGGATCAAAGACCTTAACGGAAGCCCTGAAAATCCGAGTCACTAATGGGAAGCAGGGAGGGCATGTAAATCTGGACGTGTGCAAGGGCTTGCCGAGACGGACTCCACTGGCTCAGAAAATGACAGCAAGCATGACAAGCGGGCAGCATTAAATTAACGTAATTCTGCACTGCAAAGAAGACAGTCAATGGTATGGAAAGACACCATAGAGAAGGAGGAAGCCCTGCAGACCGCCAGCCAACAGAGGATTAATACTCAACACAGAACATCACTAGAGAAAATAATCTGATCAGTAACTGGACGACTGAACAGAACACGCTTCAAATGAAGACCTGGCCATGGTCAATAAAGCTGGGGCTGCATCTTAATGTAGAGTACTTCCTGAGCATGCTCAAGGCCTCAGTTTGATCTCCAGAGCTCCTACCCCCCCCCACCCCCAATAATGAAAAAAAGCTCCTTTTTAGCCACCAGGCAAATGCAAATCAACCACATTGAGATTCCATCTCATCCCAGTCAGAAGAGCTTCTCATCACAAAATAAACAACAGATGCTGGCAAGGCCTGGGGAACACATAGAAGCACCCTCATACCCTGCTGCCAGGATGGAGTTAGTACAGCAGCCATGGGAACCAGGATGGAGGGCCTTCAAGAAACTCAAAAGAGACCTACAGTGTGACTCAGCTGCACTACCCCTGGGCACACTGAGAGTACGCTATGCCCACTACCCACAGAAACACACAATAACCACACAGAAGAACCAGCCTAGGTTCCTGTAGATGGATGAATGGATATAGCAGACTGTGCTGTGTGCACATACAGCGTTTTACCCGGCCCTGCAGAATCAAGTTATGTTATTTGCAGGAAAATAGATGGAGCTGCGGATCATCATGCTAAGTGAAGTAAACCAGACTCAGACAGGCATATGGATTCTCCTTCCTATTGCTGTAGTATAAATACCCTAGCAAAAGCAATTTAAGGAAGGAAGAGTTTATCTTGGTCTATAATCCAGTCATGACAGCTAGAGCATGAGACAGCTGGTCACATGGTATTCATGTTGAGAAGCAGAGGGTGATGAATGTTGGCCCTCTCTTTATACAGTCCAGGATCCCAGCCTAGAAAATGGGGCTCCCCACTTCAATGAACCTAATCAAGAAAATCCGTCACAGGTATGCCCAGAGACTAACTAACCTAATATAGATACTATGTCACAGTTTCTCCTGGAGGACTGTCTCCTATAGAACTCTGGATCCTCTTAGAGTAACAGCCAGTGTCAAACATCAGAGTAAGTGCTTTCTATCCTACGTGGATCCAGGAGGATAAAAGGGCATGACAGTAAAAGGGGGATACTGGGGTGGAAGGGGAAAAGGGGAAGTCACATGTGAAGTAACGGAGAGATGAAGACAATCAAAGTACTTTACACGCATTTATGCAAATATCAAAACTGAACCCTCCACTTCATCCAGCTAACATGCACTAATGAAAAACAACAACAAAAATTCTAGAAGGTGGTCAGGAGTACAGACATGAAGTCATTTCCTAGGAAGAGAAGTGTAGACATGAAGTTCCCTACTTCCTATTTTTTGGTGTAGTATTTGCTGACTTTTTAAGTCTGTAATCTGGTTCCGATTCTTTTCCTAAGCTAAACTGACATGGAGGACCAGCTTTGTGTTAATGGTTCATACTTTCTTACTGAGATGTCCTCCAAATCCTGGAGCTTTCAGGGCCATGTCCACGCCCATATACCCACTTAACAGTCATGTGAGCACACCTTCCACAAGCAGGTGTCTGAGGGGAGGAGCTTTCCAGGGAGAGCGCAAGCATGTGGACCCTATGTGCCTCCCTGCCTGTGTGGCCTGTGAGCAGGCAGCCTGGCCTGTCTACCAGCATCGGTGTATCTTCCCACGTCCACCTCTGTGAGGCCAGAGCCTTGTGACCACAGCTGCTAGGTAGAACTAATGAAGAGATTTTAGGAAAACTGTGAGCTTCATTCCGCAGATGGGAAGGGCTGGCCCACAGCCTCTAGAGCCAAGCAGACACAGCTGTTATCTTCCATGTCGGCCCCACCAGCAGGGCCTCTTAATCTCCAACCAGGGTGTCCAGCACCTCCGCCTTCCTGTAATAGTTCAGAGATAATCAAATCGGATTACCTCTCAGACAGGAATTGATTTTGGCTGGGCAGTGGAGCAGGCAGCCAGATGTTTCTTCTGATACATGGTCTGTGACTCAGTGGCCAATTCTAAATTTGGCCAGAGGAGGGCTTTGCATGCTGGGAAGCAGGGGGTCTTCTCAGAGAAGCAGGGACTCGGGCCAGGACTGGTATCTTCCTGTAGACACTGTTCTGACACTGTGTGTAGCTAGCTGCAGATGCACTGTGGGATATCTGCCATCTGCAATGGAGCCCACAGCCTTATGGAGATCATACCTCCTCTTCCTCATTCAGAAATCAGTGTGTGCCATCAGCCTGAGGGTGACTCAACTTGACTAGACATCAAGTTAACTTGGCTGCACTGGAGCAGGGTTGCGGGAATGGGGAACAGGGCAGGTAGGACAGTGGTTCTGCTGGTGGTCTGGGCTGCACGTAAGCTGGACAGGAGAGGAGGAGATAGATAAACAGGGCTCAGTCCCAGGAGGTTCGTGAGTGCCTGGTGAAGAGGATGCAAAGCCAGTGGAGTCTGGGAAGGAAGTACAGTCCAGCCTGTGTCCAGGAGAGCTTAAGAGATAATGGAAAGCCAGCCTAGACTGTAGCATAGGATACAGGTGCCTGGCAGGTGAGTGATGTGATTATCTGGAACTCAGGGAAACTCAGGTGTCCACTCTGACCTCCACCTCAGCACCAGCCTGCTTCTACCATGTCACAAGTCTCAAATTCTCTGATCTCCCCCAGCTCTCATGGACACATGATCCGCCTGGCAGGCAGGCTGCAGCTTCTTGTTGGAAGACCCCAGGCAAGCATCTGAGCCTCCACTCACTCCCACAACCTCAGTGTCATCAACCTCCCAGGCTCCAGGTGCTGCTGAGGCGCTGCTGAGGCTAAGAAGCCAGGAGTAGGCTGGCAGACTCTCAGAGGTTTGGTAGAAACAGTCCCACAGCCTCCTCTAGTCTCTCAGCTTATGCCAACAGAGTCCTTCTGTCTCCCATTGGAACTGAGTTCGCTGGGCCTACCCAGACACAGCCTCTAAGCTCAGAGGACTGGGAAGGCTGAGTCTAGGACTCAGTCACTGGAAAGGCCCAGGCACTCCAGGGGTTTAGTCAATGGAGAATGAAGGCCTGGCTCAGGAAGTGGAGACGGAAGAGGTCAGGTTTTTCCCTAAAGAAAGCATAGGTATGAGATCCTGGAAAAGCCCTCAGTCCCATGTGTAGGGACTGTTTGGCCTCTAAATCTCCTATAGTACATGAAAGCAGTTATCTAGAAGAGTTAATTCGGACAGGTAGTGAAGGTTACCAACCTCACTACCATGCAGTGTACCCAGGCACCACTGGTGGAAGAGTGAATGGCTAGCATCCTACATAGGAGAGGTTCAAGCGAGAGGTGAGTTTTTCACTTTCCCCTGTCTCTTCAGGAGAAGGGCTAAACCCAGCCTCTTGTCTTCTGTGCCTGCCAGACTTTCTAAAATGTCCCAAGCAGGGTTCTAGAGAGCAATATTGGGCAGGCTCCTCCTGACTAGTACCACAGTATATGCACAGGCTAAGTATATATGTGTGTGTGTGTGTGTATGTGTGTGTGTGTGTGTGTGTGTATTCCCATATATATGCACAGGGTTTCCCACAGGACTCCAGGCAGGCCTACCTGCTAGGAGAAGGCCTCTGTACTTCCCAGGGCTCAGCTCTGTAAGCCAGCCCAGGCTGTCACCACACTGAAGGTGTGCAATGGCACCGATGGTGATACTTAAAATGCAAACGTATTCCTGGAAGCCACTCAAAACTAATTAACTAGCATGGACCGCAGGGCTTCTCACTTCCTGGTTCCAGTAAAACCCAGGCTGTAAATCCTCTGCTGTTAGGACACTTTCCTTTTGTTTTCAAGAATGTTAAAGGGTCACTGCCAAGTACTCGAGCCTGAGATTTATAGACTCCTGAGGCCAAGCGCTGCTCTTAGGGCTCCATCAATTTGTAGACTCGCATGTCTGTTCCTCAGAGGCAGGCCTTGAGCGTAGAGGGGTGAGGTCCTGCTGGCTCTGGGGTCCTGACACACCTGGATGGTTCTCCTGCCTGAGCATATGTGGATCCCCTCAAATCAAGGGTGGGTAGGAGCACATTCCTCCCAGCGCCTCCCTCTGGGAAGCTGTGTGATTCTCAGTATTTCCCACAGCATGTCTTCACGTGCTCTATCGTAAAGGCTCAGGATGTCCCAGCACAAGGCTGAGAGGAGAAAGGCAGCAACCAAACAAAATGGGTTCCCACCTTGGAGAGTGAAAGCCACTGTGCATGAACAAGAGGTAAGAGTGGAGATTTATGAGCTGCAGCAGATGAGGCGACCTGTTTCTCAAGCAAGGCCTCCTTCCACAAAGTAAGCATGGACACCTCATTTAGCGAGCCTATGCATATTCATATAGGGGCTGCTCGTTCCTGAGCGATGCTGTTAAGCAGTTCACTTCTGAGCATGCTCAGTGTGTCATAAATAACAAGGAAAGAGAGTGGACATATTCGGGGACATGCTTAGCTCAAGGTCATGGCACACACGTGTAAAAGTTAAAATGGTGGACACGAGTGCCTCCAGGAATTCTCAGTGTTCATAAAAACATTTTAGCTGAAAATAAAGTAAATGTCATTTAGAGGTCCATTAACATGGAAGGCAGCCTGTAAAGCTGTCCGTCTCACTAAGGCCCCTAACAGGGTGCTGTCCAAAGGAACGTAGAGTGCAGGGTAGGCGTGCAGCTAAGTGGAAGGATGGCCGTGCAGACAGGCTGGTGCTGTGTGAGGGGGTGAGTAGGCGGATGTGTGGTGGGGTGAAGAGTGAGGGAATGGGGGGTTAGAAAGCTGGATATGTGGGTGGGAGAAGGCAAACAATTCAAGCTCCACAGCCCTAACCTTCCCACTGGGAATGTAAAAGCCGGCCAGTTCTAGGAGGAGCTAACCTCCGCACGAAGCTGCCAGGCCCGCGGTGACAGGTGCAGGCACACTTACTGGTCTGGCAGAAGGCTGTGCATGCAGGAGGCTGATGTCACTCCTCTTCTGTCAGCACCATCAATGGCAAAACAATACACAAAGAGCCGACGCATCCCATGACAGAGCACAGTGTGGAAGAGTTAGAACTTCAAGTTAAGGCTTAAGAATATCACTGGGCTAAGCTATGCTAAGCTATGCTTTAGAACTAGGAGAATCCAATAGATAAAACTGCAGTTTTTAAACAAAAATATTTTTTCTTTTCTTTCCTCCCTCCTGCCTTGCCCTCCCTTCCTATGAAAACCAAGCTCTCTGAAACAGATGATTGGTAAAAAAATTTGTTTCTTACACAATCAAGGTATCTGACTGCATAATGGCATGCTGGCTGGGATTCCCAGGGAACCTACACTCAGCTCACAAAGCCAGGTTTCAGCTGTGGGACCCTGGCCAAAGCTTTGACCCATCAATTGGAGGCCTTTCTATCTCCCTAAAAGGATTAAACACACATGTGCACACACAGCACACCATGTAAGATTGTTTGGATCTTACACATACTCGTGACAGCTGCCTTGAGGATGGAGAAGGGCAGAGCCATCCAACTGAAGTGTGCCAAGGAGGAGCAGAGCTGAATGCCCCAGCTCTGGAGCCTAAGGTCCAGGCCCTCTTAGACTGCCTACCTGTTCTAGGCTGTTTATGCAGATAGGTAAAGAGTGTAAGAGTGTGTGTGTGTGTGTGTGTGTGTGTGTGTGTGTGTGTGTGTGTGTATGAGAGAGAGAGAGAGAGAGAGAGAGAGAGAGAATGAGAGAGAGAGAGAGAATATGTGTGTGTGTGAAACTGCACACACCAGTTGCTCCATCATGTGTCACCCATTATAGGGTCTTGGAGGCCACAGTAACTGAGAGACCCCAGAACCATCTATTCCTGGGCCACAGCCTCACATAGACTTTCAGAGCCAGCAGGGACCCAACAAGGGCAGTTTGTGGATAAACAAGACGTGTTTTCTGAACTGGGCTCTGCCATGAAGCATTTTTCACATTTGAGATCCGTCTGCAAATAAGTGGAGCACGCAGTGCTGCCCTGGACAGAACAGACAGATCTGCCACTCACATCCAGAGCTGAGGGATGTGATCTCCTCAGCTGATTTCTAAATACATACAGCTCAATTTCTGCTCCAAGTGATGTCCACTGTGTCCAGTGAGGGGAAACTGCTTTAAAAAAAATTTGCCAAGCCTCATTTGGGGTGTCACTGCTGTTCCTAGAGACCAGTCTCCACAGTGACAAAGGCGTCAGAGAATGACTATAAAAGATGCTAATGTGGTGGGTGTAGGGGCAGAATCACAGATCGGTACTTAAAGCGAGATTCCAGTTCTGCGTGGTAATGGGAGAGGAACGTCAAACCCTTTACTCACTGACGGGCTCACAGGCTACTTTTCATGGACGGCAGGAATTAGGTTTATTACAAAGGATTATCTGGAGACATCGTTAGTATCAAGAACAGGGCTGTCAGTAAGGGAGGATGGGTGAGGGGAGTGCAGCCCACCCTGCCGCTGTCCCGTCCTCGCCTCAGGAGAGGTGCTTCCCCTTATCCAAACAGAGGGAAGGTCTTGTATCCTGGACTCTACATGCAAGAGCTGGGAAGACATGCTGTGTGAAGGAGCTGGGTAGAGCCCAGCAGGGCTGGGTGACCCTAACAGGGACACACGGGATCAGCACAAAAGCAAGGTGTGCTTTTGGTGAACCCGGTCAACTGTGGCTGATGGCCCACAACAATCAGCCTCCCTGGGCAACTGGTTATCCTGAGCAATGAGGATCTAAGGCCACTCCCGCCAGGACGTCCTCCAGAAACCAAGATAAGTTTCTGACTCAGGAGGCAATGGGAGGTGTGACTACTGTGGTACCTGTGGCTCATGCCAGAGGCATTTCCTGAGGTACTAGCCTTGGCAAACTCTGTCTCAAACATGTGTTTAGAGTCACCGCTCTCCAGAGGCTTTGGATCACTGTACCCAAGCCTACCAGGGATGGATGAGCAAAGATAGCCCTCCAACAAACAAGCCGAAGGGCTCCATCCAGGTGAGTCAGCTGTGGAGGGTGGCCACTGTTCAGGTGGGACAGCCATGGAGCATGGCCACAGTTCAAAAAGCTGGGAGGGATGACTGAGCTTATGAACAAAGGTGCTGGTGTCACCCCAGAGAGGATGTTAGAAGTTACAAAGAGGCTACACAGGACCATCTTGAGGCTTATACTGTAGCACAAGGGGATGGAGCTCCCAGACAGGATCCCTGAGGACTGAGGCGTGAAGCGTACAGAGGCTGAGGTGGGATGGTTGGCACATGCTATGCTCAGAGCCACTATGCTCCAATGATAGCCCTCTGCCCTTGGCACATGCCATTTTGATCTGCCTGTGCACAATGGGTTGCAACACATGCACTCAGCTGACCTAAGACGGGGGGTGGTGGTGGTGTTCACATTCTTTGGCAAGCCTTGACTGTCACTACCACCATTAGGTCTAAGGCAGCAGAAGTGGCAGCTGTGGTCTGCACAGAAGCTGACGTGGTGTTGATGGCGGCGGTGGCTGTTGTTGCCCCAGTCAGTGCAGTGCCGGGGCTGGTGTATAGCCTTGCAGGCAGCACAGCCCTGACTCTCTCATACTCTACCCTAACCTGAGTGTGGCTCCTGGGCTGTACCTTGGGGTGGAGAGTGGTGGTGACTGTCAGTGAGGTCATGGAGAAGGGGGCTCTTGACTGCACAGGCATCTCTGACCATCCTGAAAACACCCTTGATAGTGCCAGGTCTTTTCTATTCTGTCTCACTATGATCTGAGTATGTTGACAGGGGAAGGCCTGAGGTGACAGAAGTGTTCATGGGTCAGCAGCCTAATAAAAGTCTCAAGAAACACCTTGTCTCTTCTACCAACTGAGGCCACAGGAAGAAGGGCTTGCCTGTCAGACCTCAGAGCCCTGATCTTGGATGTCTCGCCTCCAGATGTTAAAAAGCAGATGTTTGTTTTTACAGGCTACCAAGCCAGGGTAGGTTGTTACAGAAGACCAGAGGAGGAGGCAGTCAAAGGAGAAGCTTTGACCATACCTGCTCCGATGTCTCAGGGAAGAAAAGCAGCATGGTAGACTGAGAACGGGGCTGTGGGATGAAGACATGGTCCTGTACTTCTCCACAACAGCCACTGCTCATCACAGTCACAGTGCCTCAGACCATGCACCCTAGGCTTCTCTTACCACTCACCTAAGCCTCCCTAGCAGTCAGTCTTAGATGCTAGCTGGGGATTCCTACTGCATCACCAGCCCCTCTGGGGTGAGCTGCCCGTCCCCAGCAGAGTCCAGGAGGCTGAGCCAGTCTGAGCCCCTTCTCTGGATATGGCTAAATAAACAAAAGGATACCACACACACTGTACCAGCGGTTCTACACCAAGAGGCCCAGGGGTTTGCTAATCAAAGAAGTGACTATTGCAGGTTTTGGGGTGATGGTGCACACCGGTCCAGCCAGTTTCTCCTAGCTGCTTTTCACTCAGGTTACCTAAGAGGTAACTCAGGTTACCTAAGAGGTCCTCTCCTTCTCAGCCTTTGCAGGTCAGTGTCTACCAAGGTTGGTCGACTCCTCCAAATGCTGGCAGCAAATGAGTTCTGCACGTACACTGATTCAGCAGGTGATACAAGTACAGCCGGGAACCTTAGGTCTGAGGAAACTGCAGGCTGCAGGCCCACCAGCCTCCAGCAATGCTTCTCTATGGCTGTGTCATTTTTATTTCCAAGGAAGACTTGTCTCAGTGTCCACAAAAGGAAGCAAAATGGGACATGTGACAGCAGAGAGGGGACATCTTGATAATGCCCAAGGTGTAATTATATTTCTTTGAGGACCAAGCAGGCAAGCTTCCTTTAGTTCATCTGCCTTAGATATCAAACACCATTAATGAGATAATAAGGCCTCTTAATTAATGATCTGAGTGGTGAGTCTAATTTTTTCCTTAATGGCAGGATCAATTCACAGGCATATGAGTGAGAGATGCTGGCAAAGTTCTGAACACTCAGCTGTCCTCTAGCTCACAGGTGGGCACATTTCTTCTGATGCAGGTTTGGGTGGTCCTTCTGAATTGCCTGCAGCTACCTAGGAAAAAGGGTCCTGGGGTCCAGGTGCCAACTTCACCCGACACAAGAGGAGTTCTTTTATAAAGGGAAGTGGGGAGGAAAGTGTACTTGTCTGAGGAAACTGCCCAGGTAAGGCCATGTAGACCTGCGAAGATACACAGGACCAGAATAACTGTAGCTGGCCAAGGCTGCTGCTGTATGAGACATGACTTGTCTACAAAGCCACAAGTGCACAGGCAGAGGCCATGTTTCAAGTGGCATAGCTGAAGCTCTGCTGCCCTCCTGCCACCTGCCAGCCCCAAACCACAGCTCCAGATGGAGGTGCACAGACCACAGTGAGGCAATGCACATAGGAGCCTGCCATGCTTTGGGAGAGCTAGCTCCTAAGCTATACACATAGCCACAGTCTTTTTCCAAGGAAGGCTGTCCCTTAGTTATTCTACATAGGCATAGTCACTTCCCAAGGAGGATTAACTCCTATCTCCATAACTGTAGGAGGAGCAGAAAGGCCCCCTACCCCGAGGCAGTGTGGTGGCTGCTTCCACATAAACTTTGGTAAACAGGGAGTAGGTCTGCACAGCCACAGAGCTAGCTTCACCCACATGAGGGCCAAACTGAATCCTGTCTGAGAGCCTAGAGATTGGTGACACAGACAATGACAGCCAATCAGGAACTGCCACTTAGAGGACACGCTTGCTTGTGACCAATGGGACTTGGGTGGAGGACATAAAGGGCGCTCCCTGAGAATTAATAAATGAGCTTTCTGCCACATTCTCACCTGCTCCTGGAGTCTGAGCCATTGATTCCACCCCTTCTCACCCACTGCCCCCAAGGAGACACCAGGCAGGACTGAGGACTCAAGCAACACATAACCACAGTCCCTTCCCAAGGAGGACTGTCCCTTAAGCTACCCCACACTATCACAGTTACTTCCCAAGGAGGACCGTTCTATGACACCCTAAACAACCACAGTCACTCCCTAAGTTTTTCAGTTCTATTGTGGAGCTGAAATCTCAACCAGACCCTAAAATATGTCGGTCAGTGATGAATAACACTCAGGACAACGGCCCCATGAGATTATACCATCCAGTGATGTCATAACCATCTCAGCTTGTGCAACCACACAGTGTGATGTTCACACACCAATGGAATCACCTGTTGATGGTATTAAATGTGCACTATCACTAAGCAATGCATCCTGATGCCTGGCATTTCAGAAACACCTGAAAGTAGAAGTTAAAACCTGGATCCACAGTCCAACCTGTCACTCACATGGCACAGTCCTTGGCATCACAGCAAGCACAGGTTCTGAGACCTCTGCGTAGCCAGGTAACAGCTGGTATGGCTCTTATCCCTTGGGGACCATTCTTATTCAAGCCACCATATTCCACTCCATGGTCTGCATAGACTTGTAGCCACATCATTATGCAAAGATGCACCCAGTCTAACTTCAAAAGTCCCCACAGACTTTCAGTCTCAAGACTGCTTCAAAGTCTAAAGTCTCTAAGCATTCTCTTAACTGTAACCCCTGTAAAATCAAAATCAAAACGTAGATCGCATACTTTCAACATACAATGGCACAGAATATATATTACCATTCCAAAAGGGAGGATATGAAGCACAATGAAGAAATACTGGACCAAAGCAAGACTGAAAACTAGCAAGACAAACATTCTGCATCTCCATGTCTGATGCCAAAGTGCTCTTCAGAGCACCAACTCTTTCAGCTCTGTTGACTAAAACACATCCTCTCTCTTGGGCTGGTCTCACATCTTGTTAGCAGCTCTCCTTGGCAGGTATCCCACAGCTCTAGCATCTCCAACATCTTGGGAGGCCTGACACAACCCAGGCTTCACCTTCACAGCTTCGGCTAATGGCCTCTCTGAGCATCCATGCAGGGACACCCCTGACATAAACGCCTGGCCTCAGGGCTTTCCTTAGCTGTGGAGGAAGATTCTACAGCCCCTTTCTTGTATCTTTGATTCTAAAGCCAGAACCATGAAACCAATACAAGGCAGGAGCTGCCAAGTTCTGTTGCTTGCTGGGGCTGGTACTTGGCCCCCTCTTTCAGATAAATGTGCAGCAGCTTTCAGTTGTTGATTGTTCCCTTCCCTGCTTAAGCTTTCCTTTAACTCCTTTTCACCAGTTGGAAGTTTAGCTGGGCTGCGTCTTGCCCTGGGGTCATTACTGCTTTTATTTCATTTGGCACCAGGATTTTCTTTGAGTTTTTTATCTCCTTGAGCTGATGCAGGACTTGGCTCCAGCATCACCTTTCCTGGCACCTCTTTCCTCCTCACTCTGAACATTTTGTATTTCTCCCTGTCCCACTTGCACCTTTACATTGTAGATCTGTATAACAGTGGCTACTAATAACCACATGATAAAGTCAATACTAGGTTGTCTTGACGTCTCCTCTGCCAATGCCATTAATCCAAAATACTTTAGGCATATATTTTGGAACAAGGACAAAAACACCAGCTTTCTTTGCCAAAATATCAAAAGAATGGTCTCTAGCCACTTAATATTCTTCCCTCTGAAACTTCTTTACTGAGATGCCTCAGTTCTGCCCTAAGCACTGTCTTCCATTTCATACTAGGATGGCCCATTAAGTTCCACTTACAGTATCCAATCACCTTTCTAGTGCAAACTCCCAAAGTCTTCCATATTCCTCCAACAAACAGCATAGTCTGGCCTGTAAAAGCAAAACCCCATTCCTTGATACCAGCTTTAGTCTTAGGCACATGTCTGTTGTTCTGAAAAGATACCATGACTAAGGCAACTCTTATAAAAGGAAATATTTAATTGGGGGGGCTGCTTACAGTTTCAGAGATTGGCTCATTAACATTGTGGAGGGGAGCATAACAGCATTCAGATGGGCAGCAGCCGAGTCAATTTACATCCTGATCCACAGGCAGAGAGAACCTGGGTTGGGCATGGCTTCTTCCAACAAAGCCACACCTCCTACTCCTATAAAAGAGTTGTACTCCCTGGTGACTAGGTATTCAAATATATGAGCCTATGGGGGCCATTCTTATTCAAAGCACCACATCACCATAACAGAGTCCTACTCTAAGGAACTAAAACACAGCCCAAACTCCATGGTGAAGATGTTCTCTTTCTTAAGACCAAAGTAATGTGCCTAGTCCTGCATGGCCATGCAGAAGGGATGGCGTGACACAGTTCCTGCTTCTGGAGCAGAGCTAGCAGGGCATAGGACTCTACCAGTATTGACATTTGCTTGTTAATAAGGCCTGCCTGTATAATTTACTTTACATTGCTCCATCAGGAGATGTTCTCTCTGCCAAGATTAATGACATGGTAATTAGAAGCAGCATGAGCCTGGGAAGTGAGGGTATGTCTAATGTCCTTGGCGAAATTGTAAATGCTGTGACCTTGAGAATAGTCCTTAAGGCTGTGGGAAAGAACTCTGAAAACAAGAGTTCAAGAATATATAATTTCTCAAACTATGCAAAATACACAGATGCAATATGAATTTTATGAGGGGCTTCATAGACCTAAAAGAACAGAGGCAGCTGCACTATAAGCCAGCTTGTCAGAAAGATATTAAGGGAGGAGATAAAATAAAATTGGGGAGTGGTGATCAAAGGGCAAGATCCCACCTAGCTAAGTTTATTGTTTGTGCTTACAATGGCAGGAAGATTCCTGAGTTCAAGGTTAGCCAACAACAGAGCAAAGTTAGGTCCAGGCGTGGTGGGAATGGTATTCTTAGGACAGGATCCCACTCAGCTAGCTTACTGTTTATGCTTATAAAGGCAAGCAGATCTCTGAAATAAATCTGCCGTGTTTTAAAAAAAAATGTACTTGCTGTCTACTAAGAATCAAAGGGCTAAAGTCATAAAATGCTAATTCATGGGATAACCAAAAGGAAATTTTGGTAAACAAGAGAGAGCTACCCAGAGAGAACTGTTTGGAATGTGAACACAACTCTTTCAGAATTTTTCTAGCAGCTTTTCTGACTTTGGTCAGAAAACCCATGAGCTATCCAAAAAGCTTTTAGAATTTTTTTCTAGCAAGAGAGCTGTCTTGAGCAGAAAGCTATCTCCAGTAGAAAGTTAACTCAGGCAGACAACAGAGCCAAGAATTATCTACAGAAAGCTGTCCAAGGAGCCATCTTGAGCAGACTACAGAGCTGTCATTTTGCACCCCATCATTTGACTTTAAGTCATTTCTTTCACTACGCCCAAACACTCCTTCCTCAGGACCCCATCTCCAAGTTGAAGATGGTCCTTGGCAGTAATGTTTTTCTAATTTAGCAGTGAGTAGTTTAAAACTGGATATGATGCCAAGATTATGTGCACATCTAGAGTTGAAGTGACCAGTTCTAACCTACAATTTATATTCAAGAGCCATCCATTTTATGAATGTACACTAGAATACACACAGTATTGGTTTTTATAAATATCACCTAAGCATGCTAAATCTATTTCTAGTATTTACTATTTTTAAGTCTCAATGTCCTAAAGCTGTACCAGAAACCTTGCCATAAACCTACATGAAGGTTGGGTTGAAATCCCTAACTAGACTGACATCTACCATGCAGACATCAAGGCCTTGGCTCAAAGTGAAATGCAACTAGAAGCTGGATCTGCTGGTGATGTGCTATGTTGAGGCTGAGCATCTCTACATTCTGGGCACTTCCCATCCCTTTAAATAGCAATGTAACGATGTAGTGGGAACACACCCATCCCATGTGCAGTCAATCCATGGGGAAAGGTGAGGAAAGGTTCATGTCTAAACTGTAACACTCTACCCTGGCCCCTAAAAGGTTCACATACATTTCAAAATAAAATGTGCATTGAGTCCATAGCCAGGAATCTTCAACGGTTCAGCTCAAGAACCCAAGTGAAATTTTCTCTGAGACTCACTGTGAATTCTTAGCTAAGCTGTTATGTAACTCAACATGGCAATCTGTAACTCCAACACACAATGGCCTAGAGGAAACACTCTCATTCCAAGAGCAAGGGACAAGACAGAGAAGGAAAAAAGAGAAGTGGACTGAAACCTAGCAGTGTAAACAAAGCCTGTAGCTTCAGATGCACATTCAGGGTCACAGTGGCATGCTAGAAGCTCCAATGAGCCTGGAAGCTCCACACAAGCTCTGCCAGCTATAGAACACATGGCTTTTCTCCTTGGATGGCTCTCTTCACTGTCTGAAGCTTTCCATGGCAGACACTCCATACCTCTGGCATCTCCAGTTTCCTTGCATCTTCACTGCATCTAACAGTTTCAGTAGCATAGCTTCATGTGCTGCCCTTTGGTATGGGGGATATTACTGCTACATCTTACCTGGACTCCCAATATTTCATTTAAAACCTGGGAGGAGGCTTCCACCTGCATTCACCATGTCTAAAAAGTCAGCAGCACATGGGGCAGTGATTTCAAGCAGCAGCCAGGGCTCGTAAGACCACAGCTGCAATAGCCTGTATATCTGGGCTTACCAGAACGATGAAATGAATCGTCATAGATGGCCCCTTGTACATAGCGTACCTGGGTGGGCCATCCTTCTCAAAGAAAAGTCTTTTTAATGTATTAATACTTTTATACTCTGTGGTGTCATGGGAAGAATACTCCCATTCCTGAGATGCCCTGGAGGTAGCTTTCTACTGTCCTGGTGCAAAGTCCTTGGTTTCTTTCTGATGTTACTAATCTCTTTAGGCAGCAGGTTCTGCAGGCTTGACTTTACATGCACTTCTCTTCCAGACAAGTTACAAAGTTTTACTCACCCTTCTCTGTTTAAACCATCTTCAATGAAACCCTGGAAACAGCCAGAAATGCCAATGTCAAAGCCTGGAGGCTTTGTGGTCTTGAATTTTTTTCCAAGTTCAGCTTTATGTAAAGTCTCCAGGCATGGATAAAATGTCAACAAGTTCTCCTCCACAGTGTAATACAGATGGCTTCTGGTTCACTTTCCAACAGAGTTCTCCTTCTCATTGGAAGCCTATGAGCAGTCTTTACTCTTCGCATTCTTAGCCTCATTCTGGGTTCTGAACTCCCTTGAGAACTACCCACTAAGCTCTGCATAGAACATTGGTTCTCAACCTTCTTAATGCTGTGCCTTTAAATCTCATGTTATGGTCACCCCCAACCATAACATTTTTTTCATTGCTACATCATAAGTGTAATTTTGCTACTGTTATGAATTGTAATATAAATATTTGTGTTTTCGAATAGTCTTAGGAGACCCCTGTGAAAGGGTTATATGGCCCTCTGAGAGGTCACAACCCATAGGTTGAGAACCGCTGGCTTAGAGCCTACCTCTCCAGACTTCTCCAAGGCCCTCCTGTAAACCAGTTACATGGTCAGGTAATCACAGCAAAGACCATTTGTAACAATTGTTCATGGTGGCCAGCTTTTCATTCCTATGACAAACCACCTGAGAAAAATAACTTAAGATACGAAGGTGCATTTGGCCTGGTGAACTGACTCTATGGCTCTTAGGACTGAGGCAAGGCAGAAGAATCACGGTAGGAGGGCATGGTGGGCAGAACTGTCTAACTTATGGAGGCCAGGAAGCAGGTGAGAGAAAAAAAGACAGGGACTAACACACTCTTCAAAGCCATTTTCCCAATGACCCACATCCTCCAACTAGACTCTGCCTCCTAGTCTCTACCACCTCCTAGCACTACCGCCCTATTACAAACCCATCAATGGATAACTCATTGATTAGGTCAGAGCCTGAGAACCTAATAATCACTTCTCGCTGACTGGCTCCACCAGCTGGGATCAAGCCTTTAAATTGTAGATTTAGGGGGATTCCTTATGTGCAAACAACTATAACAGCTGAGGGAAAGCAGAAGACACAGGGGAAGGGCAGCTCATGCCCTGCATGGTCAGGTAGTGGGCTGTAGGGCCACTGTGCTGGAAAGGCTGGGCAGAACAGAGTGGGGTTCAGGTGGGCAGGTTAGAGCCACAGAGCTGCTGTCACTGATGCCCGAAAGACATCTTTCCCGCTGTAGTGGTAAAAAGTACTTGGTTCCTCTTTTTTTTTTTAAACAAATTAAATTCCTTATTTTTTAATTAAGATTATAATTTAATTACATTTCTCCCTTCCTTTTCCTTCCCTCCAAATTGTCCCATACACTCTTCTCCACTCTTCAGATCCATGCCCTCTTGTTTTATAGCTGTTCTTGTAATAGTACTACTCTCCTAGCCACCACACGTTTCTTAGCCCAGTTTTTCATGTATGTGACTCAGAGGAGTGGTGTGGTCAGTGGATACTCCAGGAAAATGCCCACTGCATTCTGGCACGCAGGAGGCAGGGCAGGAACCGAGGAGCCAGCTCCTGCAGAGTGTGAGGAGGTGACATCATGTAAGGGTGGCATGTGGAAGCAGCAGGGCAGGGAGAACACAGGATGAATTTGATGAGACGGAGAATAATCCAGACTTGGAAACCTGGACCATTACCCCACCCGCATCCCCCATCACCCAGGCCCCTCTGCTGAGCCCTGCTTATAAACCTGAGGAAATGCCACCCTGCAGTGGTCCCCTCTGGCTTCCTCCTGGGGAACAGGCACACCCTGAAGGTCCTTCGATCTCCTTCATTAAGCCCAATGAGGTTAAATGGTTGACAGTCTTCAAACTTTTTCTGCTATCTGCATGAAGTTATAACACACTGTACATCAAAACACCCAGTGGACAGGACTCAGCAACATGTCTAAAAGAGGGCAGGCTAGACCTGGTAAGCAGGTATGGGAGATGAGCACAGCCACTTCAGACACAGGCATATACCATACACAGATGATCTTTAGGGTTATCTGGCTATGTTCGCACTTCTTCACCAACTATACCTGACTCTGGAAACACTGAGCTTTCCCATGGGCTTTGAAGGTGCGCCGACATCTGGCCACCTTGAACAACCACCTCACACTTCAAGTGTCTGTGTTGACCGTTATTCCAGCCATGGTCAGGCTTATGCATGAAGTTGTAGCTGTTCATCCCCCAAAGAAGGTAAACTCCAACACTGAGAGAGATGGCTTAATAAAATATGTAGGTGTGTCTGAGCACAGTCACGGGACTCAAACTCATTTTCTACAATCTCTAGACTTCCATTTCTTTCTCTGAGAACTGCCTGTGGGTTCATTTCTTAAAGGGGAAGTGACTACAGTAAGCCCGAACTAACGCAGCCCTCATGCCTCTCCAAGGTAGGTGACTACTGAGAGGGCACATGGTCCCTCTGCCAAGAGGGTTAGGGGGAGGCCAGGAGCAGAAACTCTGGGTCTGAGAAGGGGACAGGCAAACTCCTTTTTCCACCAGCCACTATCCTCTTGTAAACAGTGAGAAACTGAGGACAGTGGGGTGTTGAGAAGGTTGCGGAGGTAACTCAGGACAAAGGTCAAGACTGGATGTCCCCAAAGGAAGGGCCACCAGGTACTCCTAAGAAGGCAAATGACTCAGCCATCCCTGCCCATGGGTAGCCCACACTCGGCAAGTGCACTCCACGTACCTCCCCTGGCTCTAGAGAACACACAGCCACAGCCACTCATGACAGTTGGTGGAAGGACCATGAAACAGAGGTTCCCCCTTCCCATACACAAACATGCATCTTCCTTTATGAACACAGGAGTGAGCTGGCCTTATATGAAAGTCAGATGTCCCTCAAAGACATAATAACTAAATAGCTAAAGCACAGGGTCACTGTGCCAAAGGAAATCATTTTTCCTTATGACTATTTCAGCAAGAGTTTCTCATTTGTAAAGAGAAAGGGTTTGTTTTTTCACAGCAAGAAGGAAAAGAACAGCCACATTCTTCATACCTTGTTTCCTAAAAAAATACTGAGGGAATGGATGGATGCTTGTGGATAGATGTCTCCATGAGTGTGCATGCTTATGTGTTCGTGTGTGTGTGTGTGTGTGTGTGTGTGTGTACACGCTGTGTCAGTAGGACATGTGCTTATATGCATATATATATACATACATACATATATATATATATATACACACACACACACATATATATATACACACACACACATATGCATGTATTCATTCACTTGCCTGTATATCCACATAGGTGCTTTGTGTGTGAGTGTGTGTGTGTGTGTTCATGTTTGTGCAGAAGCTGCAGGCTGAGCCCCTCCTTCTCAGATAAGAAATTCAGATGCAGCAGAACACCCCCTCAGTGCTGCCTCTCTCTGTGGACCTCCATCTAGGTTGTAAAGAGGCACCCCCCTGCATCAGCATTGCCACTCTCCTGGGCAGCAAGCCCCAGGGAATGGCTTCCTAGCACTGCTCCAGAGCTGTGCTTGGCCCTGCTCTTTGATGGCATACACTCCTGAAGCTAGTATGCCACAAAGTCCCCTCTAGCTAGGGCTGGGAGGCCTGGTACAGAGCTCCATAGGAAATTAGGCTGTCCTTGCAAGTCATATCGCACAGCAGCAAGGAGGGTGTTCTTGGGTGTGCCTGGTGCTGTCCTTGTTCAGCGGAGCCACAGGAAAGCAGCGCTCATTACTTCTCTTGGACTTAAAGACTGTAAGGCACCGGGAGTGTCTCCCACAATCTGCTCCTTTCATCTTCCCTCACGCCTCATCTTCAGCCTTTAATCACTTCTCCTGATAAGAAAGTTGCTATTCAACTTTGTAGCCCACAGGATACTTCGCTCAGAAATGGCTCAGATCTTCAATGCCTGCCGCTATTACCATAATGAGCAGTAGGGCCTAATAAGGAGGGTACATCTTCTGAGGTCTGAAAAGAAAATTACTGCCCATATTTGAATGTGCAGGCCAGAAACAAACACTCTACCATGGCATGGGTCACGGGGGCTGGGGGTGGTGGGGAATAGACAAGGACGGATATGACACTCAGCCTGCTCATTTTCCATTAAAACTGTGTCCCATAACAAAAGTTTGGGATGGCAGCAACAGCTGTCCTCAAAGTACAAAGATCTCTGGGAGTTGAGCCTGAAGGAAGCAGGCCTTGCTTAGCGCTGAGCTGAGGCTGAGTCCCCAGGGGGAGTTAGGTAACTCAATCACAAAGTTCTGTCTCTCCACTCCCTCCCTAACACAGACATTTCCAGCCCTCTCCTACATCTAAGGCTTGGCCTGGCCCTTCTCTCCAGCAGGCCTTGTGGCCACTCTGACTTTCCCTGTCCCCACACTCCTGCAGCTGCCCAGTTGGGAACCCTGCAGTTGCAGGCTCTGTTCTGCTCTACAGCTGAACTTACCTGTCCTCCCAATTGCCCAGTGGCCTAGAATCACCAGCCCATGTCTACACTCCAACTCCTCTCAGACAGCTCTCACCTGAACCCAAACCATCTCTCTCTGCCAACCAAGCAGTCTGTGCCCTCACCCTGCAGCCACTGTCCCCCCACTTCTGGGCCCAGCTCTTCTGGACATCCCTCTGCCTCCTTCAACACAGCTCCTACCCAGCTGGCTTACCAGCCACCAGCCACATTGCAGGCCTGCGGGGCCTCTGCTCAGAGGTCCCACCCCTACCAGCTGTTCCTTGCTATACTGCAGGCTGTGCCTACAGCTTCTCCTGGATATGCTGTGTTCTTAGCACTCTGGCCCTCTCATTCTGAGAGACATAGCAGCAGCTGATACCCACCTTTGATGCTCTGTCATCTGTCTTACATGGCCCCTGACCCTGAGGATGAGCCCTCAGTGGACAAGAGTAGACAGAGAACTAGAGAAGGCTCCACGGAGCTAGCCTGGGGTGAGCAAGGTCTGCTGAATGCATAGCCCACACACTCAGACACAGCGTTTGCTGTCTGTAGCCTGCCCACCCCACATACTTAGATACGTGCCTGTATGCTCCCCAACTCAGGGAAGGCCTGCTGTCTCTTACCTCCCATAAGCCCCTCCTCTTAACTATCAACATAACTGTGCATCTCACTGTTAGTCCATCGGCCCTACTGTGGGCCAGGATCCACCTGCCAGTAGGGTCTCTCCATGTATGTGCTCTGGAATCTGTCCTCTCTCTGCAAGGATGTCTGAGGCCGGAAGTACCTACAACTGATCCGGCACAAGGCCGGAAAGTATAGGCAGTGTCCCTTATGCATTTCACTATTTCTCATCAGGACATGGCAGGCCAGGGCCTGGGCCCCAAGGTCCTGTTCAAGAAGTTAAAGTAGCTAAAATACACCAGCAACCACAGGAGCCCCACACAACACACCCACACTACAGCACACGAGCCCCACACAACACACCTACACTATAACACATGAGTCCCACACAACACACCCACACTATAACACATGAGTCCCACACACCACACTACAGCACATCAGCCCCACACAACACACCCACACTACAGCACATCAGCCCCACACAACACACTCACACTACAGCACATCAGCCTCACACAACACACTCACACTACAGCACACGAGTGCTGCACACACAGTACCACTCAGCACACCACAGTTCACTAGCCAGGCACCACACACTCACACTACAGCACAGGGCCCTGCCTACTCAGCACCACAGGCACCTCTGCCTACCGCTACCTTTCACTTTGCTGCAACCTGCCAGAGCAAAGAAGAAATAACAATTCACTTCTAAGATCTCTTTTCAATTGACCAATTTTGTCTTTAAAAATGTCTGGAAACGATGAAGAAGATGATCTTTAGTTTGGCATTTTGTGACATTTGCTGCTTTAAGGGTACACTGTGTAAGAGAGACATCAACCTGTATAAAGCCATTAGCCTACAGTGGCTATTCATACATTCAGTTAGGCACTGGACAGGAAAGTGCATCCTGCTTCAAGTCCGCTAGATGGCCCAGGAGGTAGGACAGGGCCTCTGAATAATTAGCTGGGCCAGACCTGAGGACAGCGGTGGTCCATCCAGAGAGATGCTATAAGGCCTTGCAATAAGGCAGATACAGGTATGCCAGGAACAATGCCATCCACCCTGCCATCTCCAAGTGGTCTTTCCATATTTGCTCCTAGCCCCATATGGGAAGCTAGGGTTCAAGGGTTCGAGGGAAAAGGACAGGCAGGCTCAAGGCACAGTGGCTGGAGGGATTGGGGACTTCCAAACAAGGGTCCTATGTGGCTCATGTACAAGTGGACAGACTCCTCAAGAGAGGAGGAAAAACACACTGTAGTGAACACTTAGAACTGAAAGTAAGAAAACAAGACAGAGGGACCCATCTCAGTGCTCTAACGTCAGAATGAGCTGACATCAGAAGCAAGCACCTGCATATGGCCAGCAGCACTCTGGGAACAGCAATCAGAAGCAGGAGCATAAGAGTCTTTGGACAAGATAAGCCTCCCCCTCCCAAGAGCAATAAAAAGCCAGGCTGCAGTCAGCTCAGCAGATGCTGGTCTCCAGTATACCTCAATGCACTCACACCAGGCACTCCAGCAGTAAGAGACCTTTCCAGCTACCAGTTCCTAGCAGGATCTCTTGCCTCTGGCCTGGCTCTGACCTTGGTGATCCTTGAGTACCTGGCATCCTGGCTGACCTGGCCTCAAAAACACAACAGCCCTAGCCTCTGCCACTCTCAAGGAACACCTGCTGCAGGGTGCACCTGCTGTCCCTTTCTCACCAGTGGACAGACACATGGTCTTGCTGTGTGCTGGGAAGTGGGACTAGCAAACTGTGCCACCTCTATCTACTGTCTGCTGTCTGTGAGTGAGTCCTGCCTCCAGATCCCAGTGGCATCACTTACAGTTGGATCATTAGTCGTCAGGTTCACTGGCTGTGAGTTGTTTCTTCTTTCTATGTGTGAACAATAAACTGCATTAAAAGACACCTGACTGCCTGCATCTCTGTGATGAATAAGTTGCATTTGAGACGGACACCTAGAAGTTGTGTGGATTTATGCCTACAGGACAGGTGTCAGGGGATGTTCCCTCCTCATCCCATTCCCAGCAGACAAGTGTCCACAAGGACCTATGAATGGTTCTTCTAATAAGTAGGTTGGAGTCTGGGGTAAGTGGTCTCCCCAACACCTTCAGGCAGAATTTCAAAGCTATCACCAAGCTGAAGACAACTTCAATTACTACGATGCCATACATGACAACAGGTCAAGGCCTCAGCAATGGAGCCTACTGCTTAGTGGCTGCTCAGGAGGCAACAAAGGGAAGCTCAGGGTCTGTGCCCCAGGAGGCTGTGCATTCCTCAGGGATGGTGTCTTAGGCCCAGAAGGCAGGGCCCATCTGCAAGCTGAAGCTGCGGGGTTTCTGCCAGGATCCTGCTCTTTGGTAAAGTCAGGCTGTCGGGCATAGGGTGAGGGTAGTCTTTCTGGTGGCTTCTTACCAGAGCTTCCTCTGTTTAAGGTCTGGGCACGTAAGGAAGCTCTGATTCAGGAGTGGAGCTGGGTAGATCTTTGGGTGGCTCCAAAAAAGACCTAGGCTCTGGGGCGTAGCCTTGATAGAAGGGGATTGGAAGGTGATAGGCTGGGGTTTGATCCATTTGTAGAAAGACTCCACACCCATTTCTCAGAAATGATTTCTTAAAACTCTCTTCTCTGTAGATGGGGCACTAATGACATCAGGAAGAAGCCTGTCTCAGGGAGTAGCTTTGACAGTCATCCATGGATGGCCTATGGTTCTAGAGGTTTCTTCACAGTGGCTACTGGAAAGAAAAAGCGTCAGCCACCCCAGCACTTCATACAGCTTGGGATCTGTGGGGGGAACTGCAACATCTGCTTGCCTTGCTGTGTGGTCTCCTGCCCCCACCTCACTCTCACTCTGCCTCCCAGGCTCTCCCCTGTGAATCAGAGAGAAACACATTCTTATCCATCACTGTACACAGGCACCTGTGAGCAACAAGGTCCCCAGAAGAGTGGGGCACATATCTCACCTTACATCCACCAGTAAATTCCATGCATGTGTGCATCTGCCCACATGCCTGACTCCTGCACTGCATCCCATGAAGCCTGTGGGCTCAGAGCCTAGCATCCCTCAGTGCCAATCCTGAGCCATGAACTCACAGAGAAGGGGTTGTCCTGAAAGTGAGCACTGCCCTGGTTGGAGAATCACAACTCTGCATAGTGGCTGGAAGCAGGGGAACTGAAGGGAAAGGGACAAACAAGAGAATAAAATTACCTAGACACTACTAACCTCATCTGAATACTGACCACACTGTGGCTCCTTTTGTTCATCCTTCTCCAAGCTTCAAACAAGCCAATCTGGGATCATCTTTGCACTGCTGCTCATGTGTATAGGAATGTAATTCTGGGCCAGGTTTCTCCATGAAAATGTGCCCAGAATTTCCAAACCCACCAAGGTTATTTAAGACCAGTTTGGGTAGTTATAAAGTATTCCAAACAGTAATTCACATGGCTTGGAGACAGCTAGTAAGTAACCTGTTCTCCATGGATCACAGGCTGGTGCTGGGTCAGAAGTCAGCCGTGGACTTGAGGTCTCCAGAAAGGCTCTATACCTCGGCCTCCAGCAGGGGCAGTGCCTGCTCTGCTCTACACCTGCTGATCTCAAAGTACACTTTACAAAGCGCTGCCTGCAGACAGCATCGCCAGTGTTCATTTTCAGTTCTATATTAATGACTGGACTTTTTTTCTAAATGGTTGCATAATTTTCAGTGATATGTCTGACCGCTCTGGGTGTCTTCATTCATTTTCCATGGGGACATTTCTTTTTAATTCGTTCTGTGTGTGGATACCCTGTGTACTAAGGTCACAGGATGTGTTTTAGTTACAGCTGAGAACTCCATCCCCCAAAAAGCTATTTCTGATTCTTACCTGCCCTTTAATTTGTGACGTTTCAAATAAACATTTAGGTTGTCAGTACATGCTCAGAATAATCTAGGGCAATACATTCCCCTGAGGCTCTTGTCAGTTAAAAACCAACATTTTAGTATCAAGTGTCATAAAAGTAACGTAAATGCTACCCTAAATGTGTGCTTCTAGAGGAGGCTCTGCCTCTTGTTCTATTTGGGTAAGTCACAGACAAGCAAGAACCCAGGAGCCCAGTCCTGCCTGTGTGGTCAGGGTTTTAGACTCTTACTTCAGGGAAAGGGTCTGACTCTCTGCTATGCCTGCTTCCCCTGGTCCTATGCCAGCTATTTATATAGGGCTGGGCCTACAGAAGAAAGAAGTGTGTGCCTTCAGGGCACAAGCTGATACTGGCCTACTCTGAAGAGCTCATATGTCTGAAATGTCCACGGTGTGTATGTGCACATGTGTGCATGTAGGGGAAAGCAAGCCTTCCCATGCTGCCTCCTCACACTACAGATATGACATGCACTCCTGTTTCCATCCCATGGAGTAGAGTGGAGGCGGCCAGTTTCAGACATCTCAGCACTCTAAGACAATATTGCTACTTCTACTTAACAATAGAGCTGTTCTTCTTTCTCTGACTCTGCCTTTAGCTCATTTACAGGATGTTGTAACAATTACGAGTGGGTAGGAAAGTAGTTACTCTTTGCATGGCATCTGGGAACATAGCTTTTGGCCTACTCTGTAGGTGCTAAAGGCAGAGATCAGGCCAGCTTACCTGGACTACTCACACACATGTAAAGAAACACAGCGTTTCTTACCTGATTTTAGAGGGCACACAATGCCCTGTGCCCAGCCACAGTAAACACCTACGATCCTGGATCTCTAATGGGCATGGCCCTCATTTTCTGATGGGAGTGTATGTTCCATGTATCTCTTGTCAGGAAGACGTGGGGAGCCTGTCCTGCGTGCCTTTCCTTCCTACTGATCTGGTCAGGTCTCAGTGACATTCCCACTCAGCATGAAGATGACCAGGGCTTAGTCATTAGCTCTTTTAACGGAGCCCAGATGTATATGACTCCAGTACAAACAGACATACAAGCAGCAAACTAGCTCAACACACCCAGGTAAACATGGATATGAAATACCAGATCAGTGTATTGATAAATTCAAGAGCATCTGTATTAGACTCTGAGTGGAAAGAGACTGTTATCTGATGTGCACACGGGCTTTCTTTCATGTTAGTTAACCTCCATTCGGTCATGCTTATGTTCCTAGCTGGTGTCTGGTAAATCTGTAAGACAGGCCTGACACGTACACCTCATGTAACCCACGCCTCAGTCTCAATGCCTCTAGCGTTCGTTCATGTGAGGACACTTAGTCCCCAAGACGCTAGTACTAAGAGGAGTTATTACTTCCAGGAATTTAGTCCCCCTCACAAGCAGAGCAACACCCTTACCAAGGCGTTGAGCCCTGGTCCCTTCCATTCTCAGCCTGAGGGACATTTAGACAAAGCACCAAGGTACCATCTTGGAAGCAGACCTCAGGCCTACCGTGGAGCTCTTGGACATCCCTGCCTCCAGAACTATGAAAAATATGTGTCTATTATTTATAAATTATCTCATCTCAGAGATGTATGGAGGCCAGGGATGGATACAGACACGGAGGGAGACAGATGGGCAGGCAGAGGCATACTGCACAGCAGTCCAGTGTCCAAGACTAGGACAGACTGACATGTCTGAGCTCTGTGAAATGGATCATGACGTTCTCTCTTTCTGTGGGAACGGTGTGAGGACACAGGCCAGCAGTAACAGCATGCTCCAGCCTTATCTTACACATCCACAAAGTATGGATCTACCAGGCTGCAGGTTTGAAAAACAATCACGGAGGCAGCTTTAGCATTGCCTGTTCTCCCAAATAGCTAAACTCCTCTTTCTCCACACACCTGCTTGGTGGCCTGCCTGTCACTGGCAGTTTTAAATCCTCCAAAATACACTAGCAACCTGCTTATCAGCTCCATTTTTTTTCTTTTTAATTGTGTGTGTGTGTGTGTGTGTGTGTGTGTGCTCTCATATGTGTGTCAAAGGTTCAGATGGAGGCCAAAGGACAACTTGCCTTCCATCTTCTAGAGACAGGGTCTCTTATGTACACCAGACTAGCTGTCTCTCATGGGATCCTCCTGTCTCCTCCTCACGGCGGGGGAGGGGAGTGCGGGGTGACAGACATGCTCTACAGTGTCCAGCTCTACATGGGCTCTGGCAGTCATGGCAAGTGCTTTACCCACTATGTCATCTCCCTCATCCTCAACTCTGGTTTCTAACCCATACATTTTTACTTACTGATTTCTTTTTTGTTATAAACGGACTTCATTTCTCTTTGTTTTGAGCTAAAGCTGAACTTTATTGTTTATTTTGGAAAGTTTTAAATGGAATCACTTGAGCTTGAAATCTACTTACAGGTAGCAGCCATGTCTCATGTCTAAAATCCTTTCTGTAACCCCACGATCATTTTCACCCTGACCCATGTTAATTCTGAAGCTTGGTCATCTGTTTCCCAGCTTGTTGATTTTTTAAAATTAATTTTATTTATTTACTCTTTTCTCATCTATTACACCCCTGACCACAGTTTCTCCTCCCTCCTTTCCCTATCCTCTCCCCCCCCCACCTCCTCTATCTCCCAGAGCTACCCACCCCCTGCTGTTTCCCTTCAGAAAAAAAGCAGGCCACCCAGGGATATCAACCAAACATGGTACAGTAAATCAAAGTAAGACTAGGCACATACCCTCATTCAAGGCTGGATGAGGTGACCCAGTAGAAGGAAAAGGGTCCCAACAGTAGGCAGCAGAGTCAGAGAAAGCCCCTGCCCCCATTGAGTCAGTCCCAGTCAAACAAACTGTAAACCCTAACAAATATGCAGAGGATCTCGGTCAGACTCATACAAGCTCCTGACTGTCATCCTTCAGTCTTTGTGAGCCCCTATGAGCTCTGGTTAGTTAATTTCGTGGCCATGTTCTCCTGGTGTCCTTGACCTCTCTGGCTCCTACAATCCTTCCTCCCCCTCTTCTTCAGGATTCCTCAGGCTCTGCCTGATGTTTGGCTGTGGGTCTCTGCATCTGCTCCTGTCAGTTGCTGCATGAAGCCTCTCTGATGACAGTCATGCTAGGCTCCTGTCTAAGGATACAGCAGAATATCACTAGGGATCATTTCATTGACTTTTTTTCTCCAGTTTGGTTCTATCCTAGGTCTCTGGGCTATCCAACCTCTGGTTCCTGGCTGTCCAGGCAGTGTCAGGTGTGGGCTTCCTCTTGTGGTGTGGGTCTCAAGTTGGAGCAGTCACTGGGTGTCTGTTTAGAAGAGCTGTGTTGGGGAAGTCAGCCTACATGGATAGCTACTCTGATTCTGAAAACTTTCAGACTTATTTCTGCAAATGCTATAGCACCTTAAAAGATGGAATCTCTGTTAAAAGTTAGTTTCTACCCAGAGCTTGTAAGCCCCCCTCATGATCAGTCTCAGGGTGATGTCATTTTATCCAGATGGAACAAGACTTGGTCTCCTCCTGAAGGTGCTCTGCTCGGTCCCTCTGTATGTTCACACAGGTGAAGAAGTGCAAGGCTCATGACGTCCATGATGAAACATTGGCGGCTACCACTCAGCACCACAGAAGGCACAAGGGCCTGCACCATCACGGCTGTCTGTCCACTACCCATCTGAGATCCTTCTGGCTCTGAGCTGAGGTGGCAACCCCAATCCAGAGTCTGCATGGACCACACAGGATCCACACTGACTCCCCCCACAGACTGTTCTACTGCACAGAACATGTTCCCTACTTAACCTGAATGGGAACTGCAAGTTTTGTTTTCACCATGAAGCCCCTGTCCTTTCACTGTGACTGTCAGGCTCTTCTACCCACTTGCTCTTTCTGGAAATGTTACTTCCCTCTGCCCATGGTCTATGTCTCTGCTATGCAGCCACTCAAGAGTGTCACACTCTTATAAAGTGTGTGTCACACTGCAGCCAGCACTGTAGGGTCATGTGTCCTGGAGGGAACAGCAGACACTAAGGGAAGGCACAGGCTACCTTCTCCTCACTCCCAAAAATACTTACTGCAACAAACAAACAAACAAACAGACAAACAAAAATCTACAGAAAACAAGGAAGGCAGAGAGTGACAAGTGTTCCCCACCCCCAGGGGATACAAAATATTCTATACCCTGGAGCTCCTTTCACCCCAAAGACCCTTTTAAAATTTGGCTGAAGAAGGACAAACATGAATATAGACCTCACTGGCTGGCAGGGATAATGCAGCTTATGGAGAAACCCCAGCTACATACACTGTGCAGAGCCTATGGCATCATGGGTAATGTCCTGGGAGCACACCAGACATAGCAAGGAGGGTGCCTGTAGGTGGACACTGCCATGCAGTACACAGACTCTTACACACCAAGCCATGAATATACTCTCAGGGGGAGCCTCTACCTAGGGTCCCAAGGGCCAGTGCACAAGCAGAATCCCTGCCTGTCCCACACTGCCCAGCTGGCCCGCCACGTCTACAGAACCATACAGAACCAGCCCACAGGCAGCACCCCAGCTGCCACCTCCATGCTCTGGCCTGCAGGCCAGTGCCTGTGCCTCCGCCTCAAGCACAACCCTATGCCCATGAAAATGACAGGCAGCAACTCATCAATGACAGGACTACCTACACGGCCAATCCCAGTGAACAGAGTAGGGGATGTGGCAGCCATTTGTCACGAACACCCCACTGCCAGAGGCTCACCCCACCCTGCTTCCACAGGGCAGAATCATTTCCTAAAATGTCACAGTGGCAAGCACAATCCCTGGCACTCACCAGGACCCCAGGGTTCTTCATGTAATTCAGTTTTCCACAACACACATTGGATTCATGACACACACTCTCTCCAGCCTCCAGGACATCATTATATCACAGGGTACCGTGGTTCCCTGTCCTCCCCATCCACACCCCAGCTGCAAGGATGGCATCTAGGCAGCACCACACCCTGTACTGTCCTGCCCCCATCCTCCTCACCCCAAGCTGTGTGAGGAGGAGGATGGTGAGTGATGACACACGCAGAAGGACAGCAACACACTGGACTCAGCCTCTCATGTGAACCCATAACCACAACAGCACAACTGCAGCCAAACAGTAAGTACTTAAACAAGCATGTGATGAAATAAATGCAGCCTGAGCAAGAGCAGGGGGTGCCATCACTGCAGCCTGTCAGGATGCCATGGGTCCCGTCTATCACACACATGGCCACAGTGTCCCCAGCCACTCCAGTGTCTAGTAACTGCACATACCTTTTGATCACCTCCCAAGGGGCTTAGGCCCTGCTGTGACACATCACTAAATACCCTCACAAGATAAAGGCTGCACTTAAGAGACCATGTGTTCCTGGTCTGGTCTTAGCCAGTGTGTGGAGAGAGGTACAGCCAGCCTCTTACTAAAAGTGGCTGTTTAGCACATATGGTCTAGAGTCCTTGCAGGGATATTTTTGTAGAAATGGGGCGGGGGTGGGAGGAACATCCCCTAAGCACATGGCTGTGCCCAGAACGAGTTCTCTGCCATCCACATCCAACCCTAGGCTGACCTAACCTAGAAGGCAGCAAAGTCCACCTAGAGCCTCCTTAGACACTGTGCCCAGCTACCAAGACCAGACTCAAGACAGCAGTAACCTGAAAGCCTGCTTCAGCTGAGACCTCTGACCCTCAGGAAGTGGGGCAGCAATGTGAGTCTGGCATAAGTTCTCCTGGAGGCTCCTGGGAACCAGTCAGGCCAGGAGTGCATACTGTCCAGTGGGAACTCAACATGCACTGAGTAGCCACTGTGCATCAGGAATGCGGGCCCTTTTCTGTACGCAGGCAGTTAGGGTAACAGGTCAGGCAGGTACCTGTAGAGCCAGCCCTGCTTCCCAGTGTGTCATGGTGAAAACAAGCATACTGTGGGAGCCAGAGCTGAGCATTTAATCTAAATCACTTGGTGACAGGGCAAGTCATGCTCCCTAGGGCCTCCAAGTTCTCAGGATGCAGGAAGGGCTAGGTAGGCCGGATGGCTTCAGCTCCAGAAACCTCGCATACACCTAGTGGGGCAGGAAGCCAGTTCATATCAACCACTTATAAACCATATACATGAGGCTAAGGAGGGCACCTGGAGTCTCAGCCAGCCTAAGATCACAGTCAGCACACTGAGCAGCTCACAGGACAACTGAATTCTGTAATGACAGGGGCAGCAATTATGGACTGGTGGGCAGGCTGGTTCTCTGTCTGTCAAGCCCAGGGTAGCACCGGCAGCTCCTTCCCCTGGCCAATGCCTTCACTTGGCCATGGGCCTTCCTTCTACCGTGCCCTTATCTGGGCTGCCCTCACTAGGAGTGAGTCTTCACACACCAGTTGAGGAAGCTGGGGCAGCTCAAGTGAGGTTCCCTACACAGAGCATTCTAATTTGCAGCAAGTGGACACAAGACCAACAACTGTTACCCCTGAGGTCTCGGCAGACCTCGGTGAGACTGTGCAGGATTTCACTGACTCCTCTGACAGCCATCAGATGGGAAGCAGGGAGCTCAGAACCATCTGATAAGCACAGAGCCGAGAAACATGATCACTGAGCTGCCACAAGTTACCACACTGGGAACCCCAGGGCCACAGGCCACCTAGCCTATGGAGAGCTGGAGGCAAGGGAGTGACCACAGATAGTGTAGACTTCTGTCCCTACAATGCTGGTGTCTTTGCTGTACCCTAGACTGTCCCACCCTGCCCAGCAAGGGCCTTGCCCACTAGGAGCGGACTCAAGGACTCTCTCACACCTGGGAAGGGTCAACAGTCCTCACAATACCTGGGCCACTTCTTGGGGGACTCTGGTAGTCTGGGATCTGGGAACCTGGACCATGGGGTTTCCTGGTGGAACACACAGCTGGCAGGACATGGTCAACTGGCCAATGACAAGTGGGTTCCTTACAGCTCTACAGTTAAGCTGGGAAAGGACTTGTACAAAGAGACTAAACAGTGCCTTCCAGTTCACACAGCTACCAAGTGACTCTTAGATGGGAGCTCAGGCCAAGTGGTTCTTTTCCAACTCAGGCCCCAACATATCAAAGGCCCTATGAGGAGGGCCCTGGGGACTGGGGTTACACCAGGCCCTCAAGGGTCACACAGGTGAGGACATGGGGCTCAGGGAGCCTGGGGCATGATACATAATAGCTCATGATGCCAGCCCAGTTCACACCATGGTGGCCAAGTGCCCTCAGCTCTGAGTCCCAGCAGGAGGAGCTTGCCCAGCAGCAGGACGTCAGGGTGAGCCACAAGCAGTGTTCCTCACAGCTCCTCCACCAATCAGGCGTGAACTAGAATTTAATAAACCTTTCTCCCAACAGAAATCCTAACTCGGGCTCTTTGGAACAACAGTTACTTACTTGAAAATCTCTTTCTTCTAGAATTTCTCTCCTCCATCTCACGAGGAAAGCAGCACAAACATATAAGTGGAAATGAGAAAAGCCCTCGGGTTCAGACTGAAAGAAAAAACAGAGAGTCGCTTAGTGCACGGAGCCATCAGCTGATGGGTAAAGCCATCTGGGTGGGCTCTCCAGCCACGGCGTGGGGAAAATTCCCTTTCACTCAGAAAATACACTCCAACATGGCCATCTCATTACAATAATCGCCAATTTAAACACCCGCAGTTTGGTAAACCGGGTCTCAGCCTAGGCTTTCAACAATGTCAGGGACAGTAACTTGCTTTGGTCATGAATGACGGCAGCCTGGGACAGTGCCAGTAGATTTGCATGCCCATCCTACACCAGGTACCAAGCCTGAGCTTTGGAGAGCAGCTTCTACTTCCCAGAGGAGAAAGCAAGCCTGAGAGTGAGGAAGGAGGCACAGAGGGACACCAAACAAGCAATGGAGAGCTGTCTGCTGTGTGGGCGTCAATAGGGAATGCAGCTGGCAGGACAGGAAGTCCAGTGGCTTCTACCCGAATTCCCACCCTTCTGTCTCTCTCCAGTGCAGGCGGACGCATCCCTCCCTCTATTCTTACCACCTTATACCGCCATCACCCACGGAGACCTACTGAACTGTCCAGACCACCCCACTGGCCTGCACAGCTCCCTTCTAGAAGGATCTCATTCCTTCACCCCCTGCAACTCCTACCTAAGTTCAAGGCCATACCACCAACTACTCAGATTAGGAGTCCCCAAGCTTAGGGCTCAGTTTGTTACCGTCATGGCTCTGCCATGTCCATGCATACCTATGCAGCTACTGTCACTGGCATATTACGCAATGTAAGTATGCAGTGCATCAGAAGGCGACATGCTTTGGGAAGAAACACAGCAAGCGAGGGGGAAGGATAACAAGAGGGGTGTCTGTGCATGCTCAGGGACCTGCTCTAATTTCTATACAGTGGTCAGTCAGCTTTAGAAACACTCAAGCAAAGAACCAAGAGGGAGTGCCAGGCAGACAACAGAAACACAAAGGTCTCAAGGTCAGAGAGTGCCAGGTACTGTCCAGAAACACTAAGACCAGCATGGCTATGACAGACAGCAAGGCTGGCAGTGCAGGAAAGCTTGTAGGGGACACATCTGCAGGGCCCATGTCACCAGGTGTCCCTATGAGCCTGGAAAGCTCTAAGCAGGCAATCAAGAGGCTCCACTGCTTTCCTACTGAGAACAGGGCACAGGCAAGGTGGAGAGGAAGTGCTCAGGACGAGCCTGAGGCACAGCCAGCAGAAAATGACAGGTGTAAGCCGGGTGGTGGTGGTGGTGGTGGTGGTGGTGGTGGTGGTGGTGGTGGTGGCGCCTTTAATCCCAGCACTCAGGAGGCAGAGTGGATCTCTGAGTTCAAGGCCAGCCTGTTCTACAAAGTGAGTTTTAGGACAGCCAGTACTACACAGAGAAACCCTGTCTCAGAAAAATAAAACCAACCAAAGAAAGAAAGAAAGAAAACAAAACCTGATGTGCACCAAAAGGGGACAAGAGCTTGTAACTAGCACGCCCATTCTAGGTCCGCATTAAAGGGAGAGCCCATAGTATACTGCTGCATGTGAGACTTCAAGGTCTAAGGGGAAGATGGAGGAAGAATCTTAACTCGGTCAGGTTTGCAAGATGAGAGGCTTTGCAACTGCAGCAGAACACATTTGACAGGACAGCTGTGACTCTCCTAAGCCTTAGTGTGGGATGGGCAAGGAGTTAAGAGGTGGTCTTGAGCAGGCACACTGACAGTGGTCAGGGAGCTGCAGGGAGCCCAGAGGCCCCATGCAGGAAGAGTGGGAGTGTGGTCACTGGTCTTAGTGACATGGAGGCCCCTGGGCAGGGCTGGCTGACCACTCTCGGCACTAGGGGTGGGCACTGTTGCTTCATCTCCCTGCACTCCCTGCCCAGCGCTGTGTTAGCAATCTGAACAGCCAAGCCACTTTGCCTCTACTTCCTGGCTGTGAGGGATCAGCTGCCGTCATTTCATTGCAGAGAATGGTGTCTGCTGAGGCTTGGCTTCACAGCAGGTTAGGAAAGTCTCTTGTGCTCCAGAGAGTTCTAATCACTGGCACAGATGATGTCTGTGTCCACTAAGATGATAAACGGTACTCACTCATCTGGTGATGAAGAAGACACCCTGAGAGTTCCTTTGACTGAACCAACCTTGCAGCTCAGCATAAACTGCGTCTGGTCACAGCTTCTAATGGTATCTAGGTCCTGACTGCACCCACTCTGCAAGATGCGACTCTAGACAGCTTTTCTCTAACTTCTTTGTAGGGTCTGAGCATCCAGCTGTTAGCCTCTTTCCCCTTTCCTTTCTCAGAAGGGTACACACAAGTTTGGGATGTGTTTCTTTCTGATTCCCATGTAGTAAGCAGGGTCTGATGACTTCTCTGTGAGACAAACTGCACCCCTGAATTAATTTCTCTATGGTTACAAAACAATCCAGACTTCTTCAGAGTTTTGTATATTCTTTTTTCCAGACATGTCTCATCAAAGTTTTCAGACTTGCTCATTATATATTTTTTTCCTCTAGATTTCTGTGAATTTAACAGTAATATCCTATTTGGAAATGTGTGCTCCACACACACTATTTTTTTTGACAGGATCAGTGTCACTAAGTATCCAAGGCTAGCCCTGAGGTTACAGTCCTCCTCATCACCCTCCTGCTGTCTGGCCCTATTAGAGTTCTTCATTCTACTTTAGTTGCCCATTTCTCCATCTTAGCAGTTAATCTGGTTTAAGCTCAAAGTTTTCTAAAAATAAAACAAAAACAAGCAAACAAACAAACAAAAACCTTAAGATTTTGATGATAGGTGTTCTGGCTGGTTTTGTGTCAATCTGACACAAGTTAGAGTTATCAGAAAGGAAGGAGCCTCCCTCGAGGAAATGCCTCATGAGATCCAGCTGAAGGCATCTTCTCAATTAGTGAGCAATGGAGGAGGACCCAGCCTATTGTGGGTGGTGCTCTCTCTAGTCTGGTAGCTCTGGGTTCTATAAGAAAGCAGGCTGAGCAAACCTGGGGAAGCAAGTCAGTAAGCAGCACTCCTTCATGGCCTCTGTGTCCTCTCCTGCCTCCAGAATCCTGTCTGTCTGCCCTGTTTGTGTTCCTGTGCCGACTTCCTTAAATAACGAGCAGCAGGTGATATGGAAGTGTAAGCCACATAACTCCTTTTTTCCCCAGCTTGCCTTTGGTCGAGGTGTTTCCTCTCAGTAATAAACCCTGACTAAGACAATGGGTATTTGTCAACTTCTCCCTCACCTTGATTATTCCTTCCTCTAAATGTGGCTCCCTTGTAGTCTGGTGTGGGCATGATCAAATACAGACAGAAGTACTGTCTTTTTCCAGTTCCTTTTCTAATTTAAGGGAGCTGGCTGCAAGCTCATTAGTGTCTGGCTTTTTTTCTTTCTGATACACGCAAGCAATACAAGTCTGTCAGTCATCCTCAGAAGCCACACTTGAGTGGTACTCCAGTCTTAATGAAGCTCCATCATCCCAGTCTCTAAGAACATGCCACTGGCTTTTAGATGTCTTTTTTGGATCATACCTGATTTATCAGTACATTTTCAAATCTGAAAATGAACGGGTTTTTTCCCCTTTATCTTCTGAGTTACTGACTGCTGTTAATCAAGTTCTTAAAGGATGGAACTTAAGGATTCCAGTTCTTTGAAGGCAATTTGGATTTGGGTTGGAATAGAACACAGCTTCCACAAATGTTTCCTGAAGCAGCATCCTTGGAGGACAGAGCGTGAACAGTGAAGCCACAGTCCTGGCTCTGACACAACTGATATGACTAGGCTGCCAGTGAGTGACCCACGTGAACCACCCCACACTCTGTAAGTAGTCATAACAAACCTGGTTCACCAAACTTGACCTGGACATGGTCCTTCCTTTGCTTTGCTGGTGTCTGGGGTGAGTCAATGTTTCCTTTAGATATCCATAGAAAAAGTAATGCCATAAAATGTCTGCTGTTCTTAAAAACATGGCTGAAATTCTTGGAAGTAGCAATTTATATATGTTTATTGAAGAAAATTAACTCACAGTGTTAAATAATCTTCAATCTACCAGGAAATAAGGATGTGTTTAAAAAAAATCCCTATGACAATAGTAGATTTATTTCCTCCTCATGGTTCTGCTGAATTTGTTTTCTGTACTTGAAGGTATGTTATTTGGTGCATACGAATTCAAAATGTCTTCAATATTACTGTCAATAAGCATCACCCCCTTCATCTCAGGCAATCCACTTGGCAAGTCTCTGGCTTAGAGCAGCAGTGGGCTAGCAAAACCCAATGATCGTCTATCAGCTTTACTCGTAATCTATTTTAAAATGAATTACATCCTACTATGAGTGCCCTGTGAAAACATCATCACAGTTAGGATAGTGCACACATCTATCACCCATATGTGTCCTTGTGGCCATCTACGAGTCATCCCACAGGGCCAGGTAGCTACTGAGCTCTTCTTCAACACACACCAGTTTATGACTCACACTTGCATAGAGACGCCACTGTACTGTACGGACTGTTTTTCCCAATGTCTTTCACTCAGATCTATTATTTTGAAATTTGTCTGTCATATTCTATGCACCCAGCGTTCATTCTCTGCAAATTCCATAGAACATTCCCTTGAACTGCATACCAGTTTGTTTTTCCATTCCCTGTACGGGCAGACCACAATTTATTCCCCATGAACACTGAGGTGTTTCCCCGTATCTATTCCCTGCAAATGCTGAGGCATGTTTACCTGGATGGGCATATCACAATCTGCCCATTCATCTATCTTAAGACATCGAGCTGCTTCCGGCTCAGCACCACGATGCAGAGTAGTGTGCACGTTTATGCATTAGTCTCCCCATGGACACATGTCACCAAACTACTTTCCAAAGTGGCTCTCCCACTTTATGTTCGGGGGGGGGGGTGAATGAAGTTCATGCTGCATCCCGCCCAAGCCAGCACTCTACAGAGCCAGACAACTCTGTTTAACTGAGCTTCTAATAGCCTGTGGTAGTGTTTCACAGTGGCTTCCAGGCACCTAGCCACACTTCCAAAACGACCACTGACTAAGCATCCCTCATGTGACCCCAACATCTTTTGGTATTTGGAGCTTTTTCTGGCTGTTTGTTATTCTTGAGTTTTACAGAGTGTTTCTTATATTCATCATGGTAAGTCTCTTGCAAGCCTCTGTTGGAAAAATGTGAGGAGACTAGACCTTGTCTTTCCACATTCTGAAGAGTGACTTTGGGGAAATGAGTCTTAAATTCTGCTGGAGGTTCCATTTTAATTTGTTACATCTAAGAAACCTTTCTCCAACTCAAGGGCACACAAGGTTTGCTTCTATTGAGTTTTACATTTTCTGTTTCGGTCTCTGGTCCATTGCCAATCACCTTTTCACAAGTGTGAAGAAGCTGAGGGGGTGCTTGTACACACGGACACTGCTCCGACGATTTGCTAAGATGCTGACACCCACCCCCTGAGTTAAGGTTGAGGTCACCCTGGCTTTCACTTTTACCCTTCTCCAGAGTGCTGCTGCCTTGCATCTCCTCCAGTCTGTATGGACTGCACAGTCAGCTTGTCAATTACTGCAAAAGAGCCTGTAAATCTACAGATCAACCTGTGTGTATGTGTGCATGTGTGTATGTGTGTACATGCGTGTCTATGTGTGTGTCTATGTGTGTGTATGCATGCCTGTGTCTCTGTATGATTATCTGTGTTCCTGTATGCGTGGCTATGTCTGTGTGCATTGTAATTGCACACACGCCCAGCCTAGAAACCCTGAGTTTTCTGACCCTTCACTCACTCTGGTCTCTTTATCTTCAGCAGTGTTTTACAGTTTTCAGGATTCAGATAAATTACAGTGTTTGCCAGAATGTCCCTAAAAATGTCATTTGTTCTGACGATACTGAAAATGTTATCCTAAAATCTTCCATTTCTACTTCCTTATGCTAGCACACACACACACACACACACACACACACACACACACACACACTAAATGTACAATAAAAGAAAATTAATCATTATCCTCATTTTAGTCCCAATCAACAAAGAAAGTTAGGAATGCCTTCACTGTGGTCACAGTCAAGACACACTTTGCTTTCCCCTTCATCCTGGTTATCTTCCTTAGAACCCGAGATGCCCTTTGTGTTGCTTTCTCTAGCAACACTCACTTGGATTTGTCCAGAGACCTGTCCTGCCTTTTGTCACCACTTTTCATGAAATCCTGAACCCAGCTTTCCTGCCATCCTCAGGGCAGTCCTAAGTTGTCCGATGTCCAACAGTTCACTGCACCGTATTCTACTGTCTGCTATTTAATGCTCTCAGTCTATTTGTTATTCAGCCCAGGAACTAACTCTCTCTGGCTGCCCTCTAGAATGTTCTTTGGTCTTGTGCAGTTTCCTTATGATGGTTATTTTGTCAGAGAGATCTTATCTTTTGGAATCTAGGGTCAGTTCTGATGAGAGGAAACCATGATCAGATCTGTTAACTTCACACCAAGAACTCACCTGTCCCTCTGATGGTCTCTGCATTTTCTCAGAATTCTGGTGAGGCTGACTTGGGCTCTTGTCATTCTGTCCCCCATTTCTTTTATATTTTATATCCCTGTGGGCAAAGGATTGTCTTTAAATCTTTATTCTAGCTAACTAATCTTCTCTCCCTCTGTGTCACAATTTCCTTTAAAAAAATTTTTTACTACATGTATTTGCCTCTGTGTGTACGTACACACTCACACACCATATGGATGTGCACATGCATGGTACAGCACGTATGTGGAACTCAGAGGACCACCTAGGGGAGTCCTTCCTCTCCTTCCACCATGTAAGTTCTGGTCATGAGACTCAGCTCATTAGGCTTGATGACAGGCATCCTTACCTGCCGAGGGACCCTATACATCCTGTGTTATGTAGGCATGGTGGCAGGTACCCTTAGCTGCCGAGGGACCCTGTACATCCCATGTTATGTAGGCATGGTGGCAGGCACCCTTACCTGCCGAG
>NW_021620773.1:4556473-4567609 GCF_004785775.1 Grammomys surdaster
TTATGTAGGCTTGATGGCAGGCACCCTTACCTGCCGAGGGACCCTGTTCATCCCGTGTTACGCTTTCTGTTTAACTCATTTACCACATTTGACTGTGAGAGTTTTTTTCAGTCTTGCATACTGTGACAGTTCCTTCTCCTTCTCCTTCCATGTAATATCTTTCTTGTTCCATCTCCAACAGTCCAAGCACACTCCAGGCCGCATCTCATGCGCCTCCGCACACACCCCTCTCTGAAGCTGTCTTTTCTGCTGACTCCTATGTCTATGACTCTCTTCACTGGAACATAATAAGCCTGATGGCATTCCCTGAAGCTGCTTTCAAAAATGCCTTTCCTTTGCTTGGTGTCTTACAGGACTTTGAGCAAGGCTACGTAAAGTAGATTTTCAATGAGTAACTTTTTCCAGGCAATTGTCATGTGACCTGGAGTCCCAAGCCCACCTGAATGTAGGACAATGGATGTGTGTGGATGGATCCTTCCTTTTTTCATTACCTTCATGACCAAGCTAAGAAAGGAACACCTAACACCTGGTAGCTCTGAGCAGTGTCCAGGTTGTAGCGGTTGGCTCATCAGAAGTAATCGGCAGATCCCAGAATCACAGGGCAGCTGTCTAGGTAATGCAGCTTGGAGGCCATTCTTTTAAGTTTCTCACCTTAGAGTCCCCAGATGTCTGGCCTCAGAAGTGGTGTTCATGTTTGTAAAAACCACACCAGCCCTGTGGTGTGTTTTGGAAGAGGAGGACCTTATGGATTTCGCCTCTGCCATCTTATTTCCTTCAAACAGTCTCAACTTCTTGGAAAACATGCATTCGATCCTGCTAGCCTAGTTACATGTCTACTGTGGTGGCCACCACAGCACCAACAACACACAAAATCTCTATGTAGAAACAAGCAGCAACTGAGTAAGTGTAGTGAGATATCGTAAGATCTTCACCCAGTGACCTTAGCACTCTGCCACAGTGTGACTAGGACGCCTCCTCTAAGAGGTACTGTCATGTACTATCATATCATCTCACTAACCATGAAGGACCACAGTTGCCGCTAGCCTCTCGTCTGATATCCCTGACCTTTGACCTTCTCCTGCTTCTTCCAGTGCTCCAGATCTGCAGCCTGCCTGGTTTGTGCAGAGCTGTTGGCACACTCCACATACCCTTGGTCTGCCAGAAAAACCCTTTCTCTTCTCAGTCAGCTGAGCCCCACTCCCCTCCTCACCAAGTGTACTGCCGTTTCCCACACTGATCACTGATGCTCACATGCTCTGTCTTCTAATCCTCTGTTCCACCTACTCTGGGGTCTCTGGGACCCCCTTTTCTTTGCAATCCCTGTCCCCAAATCCAACAATGGAATTAGAGACAGAATGAAACCCCATTCTCCCAATCTCCTGGTTCCCCTGAGAGCCCAGTGTGGCTGGCAGGCAGCATTAGTGGACAAAAACTGAGCAGTATCTAAAGAAACAGGCATTTGTTTTCCTTTCTAATAAATACAAAAGATGAGCTGATCCTCAGGGACTGGAGAGAAGTTCCCTAAGGAGCGAAGGGCAGAACTCAGCATCGTAAGTCCTCAGAGGACCCGGGCTCGGAGTGCTGGGGCGTTCCAGACTGATAGATTCTCTGCAGAGCCTTGGACACATTCTTAATTCACTCGCCGGCCTTTTATCAACCAGAAGGCTCAGGTGGGCTGCAGGACACCCTCCAGGCGAACCCCACTAGGAACTCAAGAGCTGGGCTATGAATCCTGCAGCCTGCACTGCCTCCATCTGAGAGTGCAGCAAGGCGTGAGCAGAACTCCACAGAACAGGCGTTGTGGACAAATGGAGTTTTACGGCTTGTTCTAAGTGGATTATTTGTCTTCAGTGACTTGGTAAATTATATTAGAGTAACAATTTGATAAATAAAAAATTCTCATCATAAATGGAAAATGGGCCTCTGCTGTAATGAAGCTTAACCCAGATGATTCATACCAGCATCCCAGGAAGGGGGCATGCACAGTGGGCAGGGGGAGGGCAGCAGCTAAAGACATGCCCCAGGCCAGACCTGCTCAACCTGCTTCATCCACAAACCTTGTCACCATTCCAGACAATGGTCAAGCCAACAGTCACTTCTAAGCCTTGTAGGGAGCCCTTCCCTAGCAGAAAAGACCATGGCTTCTAGAATCCCCTTGTCAGTGACATTTCCAACCATAGAGAAGTACAGTGTAGACTGTTTCAGTGTGGTCATGCTGGATAGCTAGACCACAGGCTTTTGAAAGGGTCTGAACCCTGGTCCAGTCCTTCCATCCAGCCCTGGTACCCTGTCCTCTCTGACCTCCCTACCCATAACCATGGCCACCAGGCCTGCCTCAATTTCCCAGGCTCTAGGCTCCATGGAAAAAGAAGAGGGAGGGGAGCAGGAAAGAGGACAGGAAGAGTTGTCCTGGACAACTATGGACCTGTTTAGTCTGGGAATTTCACGTTAAGGCAGGAGTGTGGAAAGCTCCAACAAAACTGTAGGGATGCTAGGAGTGCCCCCCCAGCAGAAATCCAGAAGTCAGAAAACACTGTCACATGTGTGCATGTCTCTAGATGGGGGAGAGTATGAGGTGCTTACTGGCTCTCTTATCAGCTAGGGTTATGTAATTCCTGCACCTGGTTAGATAAAGGGGCCCCAGCTACCCACTCAGGCCTCTGTATTACAATGCTTCCCAGTGCTGGACCTGCCCTGCTTCTGCTCCTCTAACTACAGCCTGAGAGGCCTGAAGAGCACAGTCAAACCCTGGAACCTGATGGCTTACAACCAAGGTGTGTTCAACCATGGCACTGCCCTTGCTGTCCTCAAAGGAGTGTCTGGACCTCCCACAGGCCAGGCACAGATCAGAGCTGTGGCAAGAGGGAGTACAGCTAGGGCCACCCTGAGATGTGCTGGTGGCCAGTGGCTACCAGTCTTAGCAAAGCGTCTGTCCCAGGGCTCCTCCCTGTAGGGGTGGCACAGAACCACTGTCATCACACTTCCTGTCTACAGGAAGCACAGGAGCACTGAAGGAGATCACGATTCAAGGTTTTTATCATGTGGTGTGTTAGTAACTCCCTGTTGCTATGATCAAACACCAAGACCCAAAATGACTATGGAGGGAAGACTTCGTTTGGGCTTATTGTTCTGGAAGGATGAGTTCATGGTGGGAAGCATGGCAGCAAGGGGAAAGGCACTGTGGTCTGAGCAGGAGGCTGAGAGCTCACATCCTTAACTATAAGCATGAAGGAACAGAGAAAGCAACCCAGAAGAAGAACAAAGCTATTCATGTTTACCCCAGTGACCTACTTCCTACAACTAAGGCTGCGCCTCCTCAATCTTCCCCCAAAGTTCCACCAACTGTGGGCCAAGTGCTCAAACACCCAAGAACGTAGGGACATCTCACTGGAACCACCATACGTGATAACAACAGAAGACGGGGTTTTGTTTCCTATCATTTTGTCATTACTCTGTCTTAATCACTAGGTAAGGAAACAGTAACTGACAACATGGCAGTAAGTCTACCGGGGCTAGACTCGGTCTCACAGCCCTACTGTGAGCACTGTGCAAGTCAGGAAGTGTTCCTGAGCTTTGAGAAGGAATGTGATGTTTGAAATAGATCCTGCCAGGCTCAAGTGCTGTCCCACAGAAGCCCAGAGCTAATTTAGCTAAAGCTCTTTCCATTTACCCGGAGACTGGGTATCATACTCCCGCCCACCCTTAGTAGAAAAGATCTCCTCCCTGACAGGGGCTAGCGATGTACTGAGGATGAGACAGGACTAGCCTGTGACAGCAGAGATAGGCCAAGCACAGACTTGAGAGGCCACCTAGTTGGACTTTATCCTCTCTACTATATATCCCTACTCACTTCCCTGCAGTGGCAGTTCCCATATGTGGCTGTCATCGCCTGCCCGTCCATCATCTACTCTATAGTCTATGCCCCTGTCCCCCAGCCCAGGCCTCTCTAACCCAATGTCCTCATGAGAATACACATCCAACACTCAAGCTGGACAGGCTCTTAGGATTAGCTTGGGTGGCTCAGCCACAATCCCACCCTAGGGCTGTGTGGTTTCATCCTCACTGTGGTTCAGGCATACAAATGTCCCAGTACAGCAGTGACCCTGACGTCTACTGGGATGCGACAATACCTATCCCATCCTTTTTAAAATTGATTTTTATATACCAAGGGTGGAGCTGAATACTGACCTACAGCTCTTCCCAGCTCCTTCCCCAAAACACAACTCACCCTGGCTCTACCAGCCACAGGCCTTCTGTACTAAGCCCTCCATCCCCCGACCCCCGCTTCCTACACATTTCTGGAAGGAAGAGCAGAGTCTAGGCACGTCTTTCTCTTTATTCTATGTTCTAACACCTTCCACCCTTCATGATCCATGACAAGAATCAGGAGTCTCGGCTTTATGAGTTCCAGACCTCCACCTCTGCAGTGACCTTAGCAATGAAAGCATAGAATGGGCAGACTAGGACATTTTCTCTAGAATATTCTCCCAAAGTGGGAAAGTTTGTGGGAAGGAACTCATCCGCAGTCCAGCCCAGTTGTGACTTTTCTACAGCATGTGGACTCTGAAAGTGAAGAGCAGCAGCTGCTGCTCCCCACAACTGCAGGTTCCCACAGCCACCTGGTCCACACCTTCAAAGCACAGCCAGATAGCTACTAGGGACAAAAAGCCCTGTATGCAGATGTCCCTGGGGTCTATACATCACTCACAGGGGAGAGCTGCCAGTGATAGTGACAGACAACAATGACTGCCACCTGATCCATCGCAGAGGTGTGGGATGGAGGAGCAGGGCACCTCTGTTGCATAAGACAGAGATGAAGCAAGACGATGCTGTGGCCCAGGGACAGTGGCATCAGGGTGAAAAGATGGCAACAGTGAGTCACAGCTGCCTCTGAATGCACCTTGCTGCCCTACTGTCCCACAGAAGACATATCTGCTGAGAGAGGGCCCTCCTAACTTGCTTACCCTGGAATGGCAGCACTCTTCCTTTGACATGATCCTCTTTAGTCATTCAGAGCTAGACTTACCAATCCTAAGTCCCTCATACCCCAGTTAAGAGACGGACAAGTCCTGGCAGAGCCTGGTACACTGAAAAAAGAGCACTAAGAAAGCCTCAGCCCACACAGCTACATCAGATTCTGGAGTCTCCCAAGTGCCTTCTTAGTGCGAGCTACTGTGTCTCTAAGCTTTACCAGGATCCAACTGTCAAGAAGAAACTGCGGATATAGAACCAGCACAGTGGACATGGCTCTGTGTGAGCTGAGTCCCCACAAGGAAGCCCATCAGCACATGTCACCCTGCAGTAACCTCTGTATGTGACAAAAACTCTTTAGATCCACCTTCTCAGCAAACATCAAGTCTCTATAAAGAATTGTGAAGGTCAGTAGCCTGTGTTCTCCATGTCAGAGCTCACTGGTCCTGGATAACTAAAACTCTCCACCCTTTAGATCTCCACAGGCTCTGGCAACCACCATCCTTACATCTGTGAGCTCGGCCTGTTTAGATTCTACATGCTAGTGAGATCATGCAGTACTTGTCTTTCTGTGCCTGGCTTAGTGCAATGTCCTCCAAGGGACTTTCCTCCCCGGATACTACTCACTCATTTAATGTACATATATGTTATATTCTGATATGCAGAATATGCATATGGCTGCATGTCGTAACTGGCTAGAATCACATGCAATTTTGCATACCATGTCTTGTTGAGAATGGACATGAAGGACCTTTCCTGCCTTGGTTATCGGGAATAATGCTGCAATGACACTGAGTGAAGATGTCCCTTGGGACTGATTTCACCTCCATCAGACTGATCCCCACAGTAGGGTCATAGATCATATGGCTGTTCTCGCTCTAATTTTCATGAGCTTGCAAACTGGTTTCTATAATGAGTATGCCAATTTAAAATTCCACCAACCTTGTAATAAAAAAAAAAAGGAAATGTTATTCTTCAAGTTCTCTAGGGCAAGGGCATGCAGAGATGGGGACAAGGTCAGAGGTCAGGCTAAGCGTTATTTGTAGTTGCAACATACTCAGGAACTCTTGAGCCTTGTGACTGGGGAACAAATAGAGCCCAGCCTTTCCAGCCATCGAGGAACTGAAGTACAGGAGCAACAGAGCCAAATCCATCACGACGGGCCAACACTAGCAACACACAGCTGCATTAATCATGCCGTGAATGTAGTTTAAGCGTGATGCTATTAACAGACTGTGTATCCAGTGTAGTACTAAATTGTTTATGGATATATACATTTGATTAATAGACTAACACTTTACAAAGGGGATGATAAAAGCCAATTTCAAGGCACTTAGCTACAGAAAGGAAGGGGAAAGACTTTGAGGTACATATAAAACTTAATTTCTAAATAAATAAACAAAAGACCCAAGGCAGGATATTAAAAAAGAAACCTCTTAGATTTAATATCCTGGGTATTGAGTACATGGGTATTTGTTGAATTATTACCTAGACTTTTCTATGTGTAATTTTTATTACACATTTTTCATAATTAAGAAAACCACCAGAGACCAATTTTGCATGGTCTTCTGTAGTCATCAACCGTCTTACTTATTTGTAGGGTTCCCCCCATCTGGGTATCCCAGGCCTGGGGACCAAGAACATGAAGATAGGAGTAGACGGCTCAGCCTCCTGCCCTGTCAGGCAGACTCTAAGGCCTCATCTCCTTACAGTCTGGTTGTCATGACCTTGGGCAGTCCTGCCCAGTGCCTTCTTTCTGGTAATGTTCACAGCTGCTCCTCCTCTCCTGGCCACATGTCTCTCTTCCCCCTGGCCCTGAGCTGTGGGACTTCTGCCCACTTGTTCTTTTAGAGACTGCCCCTGGTCTTAGCACCCAGCATCCTGGATTACAGAGACACCCAAGAGGAGAAGTCACTCCTATCCATCAGCTACCAGAGAAGGGAGAAAGTAAACCATGATACTAGTGACATCAGGTTTCCTAACACTGTATACCCGCTTTCCAGTAGTTTCCATGTGGCTTTCAAAATAAAATGAAGTTCAAAGTATATATAACAATTTTTCACCTTTAATCACATCATTAAATTATACTTATAAGTTTTGGCACTGGAAAAACTGACAGGCCTTCTGGCACCAGGAGATTCCCCGATGTACATGCATTTACATAGATGTATTTCTGAGGCCATTCAAATGAAGGAAACTATTTCCCAGTCTCTGCTCAGATTCAAATACACCAACTTCAGCTGTACAGGCAAATGCTGGGCTATGATTTCCTTTGAAATATTCATCAGCAGGCCACTGCATGACACAATTACCTGCTGGTAATGCAGAGCACGGCCCTTTTAAAATTCACACCAACATCCCTGTGTTTGGTGCATAGGCCAGTAATGAGAACTGTAAATCACACTTCATTATGCGGCCAAATCGTGGAGCACAAATGAGCCAGCTTCAAAGTGACCGATCTATCAACTCCACGCCAACCTGCATTAGCTTTGGCCAGATACTTATTGGCAGGTGTCTGTCCATGTCTAAGAGCATTCCAGCTGCTTAAATGACAAAGGTCACAGGCTATCACATCTGTATATCGTGTGGCAGATTCTCATTTCTGCAATCTTAGAAAAAGATGGCCCTCACGGTCTGTGCCAGCTCCTGGGATTCCGGTTGGTGCCCTCAATATATCAGGACTCCCTGACTGAAGCTAGTCTTCAAAAACCAGCAGGTGTATCATAACACAGGAAATAATACTGTCAGGAATTTTTGGTTAATGTGTTGATAAGGGATATCCAGAGAAACAAAGCCAGAGAGAAAGAGGGGTGAGGGTGAGGGAACATCTGTGTGTGTCCCCATCCATGCATACATGTTCATGCTAGAAGCTGATCTGAAGGAGGTGAGGCATGTAGCCAGAGACCTAAAGAAAGCAGTTCAAGGCCAAAGGCCATATGCCAGGAGACATCCTTCTTGCTTATAAGGTCAGTCTTTGATCTATTATGACCTTCACTGACTGGATAAGTCCTCTCTATGTGCTACAGAGCCATCTGCTTTATACAAATTCCTCTAGTTTAAGTGTTAATCTCACTCTAAAAATACTCACAGAAACTTCTAGAACATTGCTTGTCTAACTATCTGAGCATGATGGATCAGCAAGCTGAAGTATAAATTCATCATCACAGTCAGTAGCCATGCAGGTCAAGGTCTACCTTCGAATCTGAAGGTGTTTTCTGGTGCTATGTCTCTAGGTCTCTTTAATATTCCATTAGCTAACAAGAAATCAGTATTCCGTGAGGAGCTCCACTTCCTGTGTGGCTGCTGTCTCAGAAGGGGCCAACCAGTTATTCTAACAGTTTGTCTGGAAGAATCTAGAGATCATGGGAAGCAGAGAGCACCCTTGAGCCCCTCTGAACCACTGATCAGGATCGTCTTCTGGCCCTGTGGGGAAAGAACAACCTCCAGCACACAAATGTACCCCAGCAAAAGCCAGCCAAGAAACATACACAAACAAGCGGTGACCTTGACTTACATATTTGAGCAAGGGTCTCAACAGGGAGCCATGGTCCCCCAGCACAGACTCTCAGGGTAGAACATGTAGGACAGTGTGGGATCACAGGGCTGTCTGTTACCATCACGCCTCACATCACAGGGAGTACACTGCCTGCAAATGCTCCCTCCTTGACAGAGGAAATCAAAGGCACCCTTTTAATGCTGCCAGGTCAAAACTCCATGAATTATACAAGCACTGAAGGACTGTAGGGGGCCTAAGGAAAGAAGAACTAACCTACCATGCTCCCCTCCCATGTCCCAGACCTCACCATACCAAGTCTGTCTCAACTCAGCACTTTTAGAAGATGCTGTGCCACTGTCTGGACTATCAGGGCTGGCATGCAGGAATCCATGACACCTTCTGCAACCCGAAACACTCCACCACTTTTAAATTTGTGTCAAGGACGTTACTGGCAAACTCAAAGGAAACTCAAAGGAAAAGATCCTGCTGTGGGCCCTGATTAATTTTACTTTGAAGAAAGAAATGACATCACGCCAGTTAGTAACTCAAAGCCTCTGTGCAAAGCCCACTTAGCCCAAAGGGCAAGCAAGCAGAAAATGAGCAAGAGAGCTGCAGTTCTGCGGTCAGGCTCTGTTAGGGGTTGGGCTGCTCTCATGGGAAGCATGCAAATATAAGCATCACCAGCAAAGACTGAGCAGTCTGCATCCCTGGGCACCACTGTTACTGTGGGCTTGCCATGCCTGCCAGACACCATCACTCCAGCCCTCTGCCTGGGGATCCCATCTACTTTCTCAAAAGACTGGCCCCTGTTCTCAGAGCTGGGGAACCCCTTCTCCTGCCCTCCACATACCCTTTAAGGTCTTTGTTTGCTGAGATTGTTGGGCTCCTTCCATTGACACTCTTATCCTGTGCTCTGGAAGTTTAATCCCCCCACCACTCAAGGACACTTGTAGACACCGAGTTATTCACTGGCCTTCCCCAGGGGATTCCTAAGGGCTGAGGGAATGTGCCCTGCCCTTGCATCTATCTAGTGCTCTCTAGATGCAGGAACCCCGCTCCCCAAAGACCTTCTACTCTGTGGGAGCACAGGACCATTGCAGCCAGACAGGACCCCCTAGTGACAGCTCCCATCCTCAGAACAAGAGGCAAGTCACTGTCCTGCCTCAGGCCCATCCTCACCTCCACAACCACATAGCATCTCCGGTCCAAATCTTTATGAGACTTAAACATAAGACTGGCTAAACATACATCACAGAGGCCCAGTCTCAGCTGGCACCTGTCTAAAGCTGGAATTCCAGAATTTGAAGATTGACACAGGAAGATTACAATGAGTTTGAGGCAAGTGTAGGCTACATAGTGAGTTCTAGGTCAGTCTGGAATATACAGAAAGACTATTTCAAAGAACCAAATGCAAAACCAGCTTTGCATTCCAAACAGTGGGCTGTGAATGGTGAAACCAATGGTGATCTGCTTGCACCTCAGGATAAAGAGCAATGTGAAAATTCAGCATGCATTTTCTTAATTGAAGAGAGGCAGAGATAACCAGATAAACTGTGAGGCCTTGGGAAGCATGAGAGCCAGGCCACAATGTTGAATTCCGAGGCTCTAGACCATCAGAAAAGAACCACAGTAAGTCCACCCCCCATGAGACACCCCTTGACATGAGCCCCAACTTGGCCACATGGGAGTCTGTCTCCCTCTTGAACAAGAAGTATCCACCTGCAGCTAAGGCTACACTGCCTGGCCATCCACCAGGTGGGCCTTTTAGAGCCACATCCACCTGGAGAGGGGACAGAGCCAATCATGTCCTAGGAGGCAATGAAGACACTGGTGCAGGCTGACAAGTTAGGTTTCTGTGCTGCTGGCAGGGATTCCTCACAGGTGCTTGGAACTGGAACCTGTAGAAGGAGCTGGCAATGTGGAAATTAACAGGAGAAGCTATACCTGATACTGAGACAGGAACAACTGGTGTCCCTGACATGACCTTGAGCTGGGAATTCCTGAGGACAGTGACTGGACCTCATGTGACCTATGGCCTTCACATCCAGCTCCCAGCATGGAAGCTGTACTGATGGGCCAGCAGATATTCTGCCCTAGAGTAGACAGAAATGGACCTCCTGGTGGTGGCCTAGGAACCTTCATTTGTAACAAGTTCCAGAGAGGAGATGACTCCCACCCATAACAGAGATGAAGAACCACTTGCTGGGATACAAGCTTCTAGAAGAGAGGCCTTTCCTTCCCCTCGTGTGGGTCCCCTCTGCACCCTGTGCTTCTGCTCTCAGCGGGGATTCACAAATGAAACCGATAATGAGAGACTAAAGGAATGCCGTGAAAACTTCCACATCATTTACTAATTGGTAACTTCCCGCTGAGCCACTCTGACCCTTGACCTCTGACCATCGCTGATGGCTGAGCACTTAAAGGGCCTGGGACCACCAGCCTTGAACAAACACTGGCACCTGTCCCCCTGCAAATTGGGCTGTGAATGTGTCTTTTATTGCTTTGAAACCAATTTGAACAAAAGGGATCACCTAACAGACCTTCCCCCAGGGAACTGCAGATTTAGCAGGAAGTCGACCAAGAGAGGAGTTCCTGATGAGAGGAGACAGGGGACCTGCAACCCAATGAGAGAAAGAGAGAGAGAGAGAGAGAGAGAGAGAGAGAGAGAG
>NW_021620773.1:4567709-4626305 GCF_004785775.1 Grammomys surdaster
AGAGAGAGAGAGAGAGAGAGAGAGAGAGAGAGAGAGAGAGAGAGGAGTGGGGCTTCCAGTCAGGCAAGCTGACCTTACCCCCAGGTACCAGCCTGTGCCTGCTGTGGCCACTCACCACCTGCAGGCTTCATGCACTCATTGGCTCAGCCCAGACCTATTAGTACTTCAAATGTGTGAGGGGTGGAATGAGGTGGGGGAGGGAGGGAGATATGTAGTGCGTAGACACATGCATATGCATACATGTGTGTGCATGTGTGCCTTTGTATGCGTGTGCATGTGCATGGGTGTGCATGTGCATGGGTGTGCATGTGCATGGGTGTGCATGGGTGTGACTTCGTTAATGAACACATCTGGATGTGAACAACACATCTGGACCATATCCACGCCCCCATCTAACTTTCCCTGGACCTCCCCATTTCCCTCTCAATTTTATCTTATTGTTATCACTTTTTAAAAAATAACCCCAACAGCGTTCTGTTCTGGACTTAAGGCCCAGATGCACAGACAGGAACTTACAAGCCTAGAGCCAGTGGAAGAGGTCATAGAGCCGATTATGGGTGTTTTGCTAAAGGCACACAGTCTCAAGCTACCTTCTAAATACTTGTGCATATACCCATAGATTAGAGCACTCACAGCTCCTGGAGAAGCTGCTTTATAAGGCAAAAGGTGGATACGCCATACTATAGAGCTCACAGCCAGAGAGCTCAGCTCTGGATGGGGTGGAGTTTGTTAAAAGCATTTTCAAACAAGCCTCTTCAAAAGTTCCCCAAGGAGAAAGCACCGTGTGAGGAGATCACCTATTCATAACTGGGATGTATGAGGATCACGGCTGCACCAAGGAGTCTCCTTGCCAAGCCTACCCCTCCCATACACCACTGGATCATTCTAAAGTCACCCTGGGCGCCATGCTTCACCACAAATTGCTTCTTCTAGAGCCAAGAATTCTTTCTAAAAGCAGAGACATTCCCACCTAAAGCTGTTCCATTTCCTCAGTGTAACCCAGTGAGCCTCCAAATCCCTCGTCCACTCAGTGCTGCTCTGCCCTGATGGACCTCAAATGCAGGCTCTCACTTCACTGTACAGTCGGTCTCCTGCCTCTAGGCCTGTCTCAGACCCTCCCTGTCCAGTGCCTTTGTCTTGTTTTATTTGAGAGCCTGTCTTTTGCTAAAAGGGGGAGTCCACCCTAGTCTTGACAGGGCCATTCCTACAGTGGGGGTCCTACCTGTACTTCTTCTCTGGTACTCCTGAAAACTGGACTCAAATTGAAAGGCTGGGTTGTACCGTGAGGTGTTTGGCATAGTTTACACCATCAGGAGACACAGAATGTCCATAGTCTCCTCCTTATGGTATAATGATAGAGCGACAGGCCCAGGTGCTGCCATACATAACCATCCATCAGACAGCTCCCTGCAAGCTCAAGGTCCAGGTGCAGTCAGGCAGGACCATCTGCTGCCAAGTCCCCCTGGCTGGCTGCCAAGGGGCTGGTGCGCACAGTCTTGGCCCACTGTTTCTGTAGAGCTACACTGCAGGTCTCCTGCCCCCCTCTGCACCTGCATTCTCCCTGAAGAAAGGTGCCTAGTCACCAGGAGAACACATGCATGCCCAAATCTTTCCTCTTGTTTACCAGCTGGTGACTTAGCTATCTCTAAAGGAAATCTAGGGTTTTCTTCAGAAATTACAATGAATCCATAGACATACAGACTACCCCAGAAAATGGCCCTGAGGGAAAGCCTCCTGATGCCCCTTTTTAATTAGGGTGCTGACAGGACCCTGGGGGTCAGAGGTCAGTGGTGCCACTTTTTGTGATTAGTGTTCAGGCTCATCTGGGGTATTTTAAACCATGACTCTCCTAAGAAGCCCTGTTCTCTTCTCATGGGACATGGTGGAAGGCTGAGGCAGGACTGGTCCCCTCTCCACATTCCTTTTGGATACAGTGATTTTGCATGAAGAACTAGGTATTATAATTTCATTTTTTTTTAAAAAAAATGCATCACAATTTCAAGCAAGTCTTAATTCATATTTAAGATTATATAGATTTTAATTCTTTGAATTCATGCTTGATTCTCTTCTCTCTGGTACTAAAAATCTTAGTTCCTATAGCATTATCATAATTACTTATTTGTTTTCCCTAATATACATATGTAAATATGTATTCCAGTCAATGTAAACAGTTTCAAAACAACACTAACACTACTGTGAATGTTTATTGAGTAGTGCTCTTAATTTTTTTATTTGTATGTATGTATGTATGTATGCATGCATGCATGTATGTATGTATGCATACATGCATGTATGTACTGCCTAAGCTATCTTCTACAAGGACTGCACACCACCACTGCTAGAAAGTCTATCTGATGCAGTTCTCTTTGGGTGATTAAAGCACAGACTTGATGGAGTTTAGGGCTTTTTCTTTTTTAAAAATTCAGTTTTACTCTGGTTTTCAAGGACAGGTTTCTTAACTTGGTGTACTTTGGTTTAATAATTAAATAAAGCAATCCATGCTTCTAAAGTGAGAAGTCGAGAGAGCACAGGTGTTCTGAGAGGCTGGGCCTCCCTCCTGCCCCTTCCACGTGACCCCCTCTCTTCAGAGGGCCTCTTTGTCAGTTCCTAGCTTATTCCTTCATTGGAATTCCATTTTGTGTAAACTACAAGGACACAGCAGTGTGTGAGCATGCTCACATTCTGCCAAGCAATTAACAGATAAGTAATGGGATCTCCTGGGAAACATCAGAACTCAGTGGTCAGGTACATCCTCGGCCCTGCCACCCACACAGAACACTGCACATGGAGGGGTGGGTGGATTGGAGTCCAGGTCTATATTGGCAGTCTCTCTCTGTGCCATTTCTCCTCTCTCCTACTAGAAACAACTTTAATGAACAGGCCTAGAGACACCATGTTTCATGTTCTCACCAGCCTATCTTAGGAGTTAACTCTGCCAACAGGAGAACAAAAATGTGTGTTACTTTCTAGAGTGGCCTGTGTTTTCTCTGATTGGGGACTGATCATGTGTCTGGCCTACCCATACTCCTAGTGACATACAAAATTCACTGCAGACTGGGTGTTCTCCTCAGCTGGTCATTGGAGAAGCATTGTCTCCCACACACTGTATTTCAGAGGAGATGGACCATTGTTTAAAATAAAACCTGCCTGAGATAATCATAGCCTCATGTTGTATGATGAACAACACACAGTGATCCCATGGCCTTTGTCCAGATAGTGGTTACACTCTAAAGTCACAGTAAAGGAAACAGTGGCCTATCCTCTGCCTGGGCCATGGGCCCCTTGGGTAACTTACTGAAGATGATAGATGTCACCTTTGGTGAACTCAGCCAAACATGAGAGTCAGTTAGGTATGTGACACATTCATTCCAGTGGGCGCTAATGCACATGACAATCTTAATCTGGGCACATGGCTGAGTTTAGTTTGTATTGTACAGTCAACAGTGAGCAGGAGGCACATGCAGACATCCCATGTACCCATATTCGTGCATGTGGGCATTAGTGTGATTCCTTCTAAACAGAGTCTAGCTAGCTGTTCTCCCCCCTCCCCCTCTCGGCTGCTGGTGAACGACATTAGCTCAGTCATAAGCACTGCACTGCTCGGGCCCTTGTGTGACCTGATAGTTTGCTCGATGAAGGAAAGCGCCTGAGCTCTCCCTCTGCAGTACTGACGGCTTAGATCCCCACTGCACGGCTTATCTGCAGGCTTACAACACATGTATTCAACAGGGTTTTGGCTACCATAACAAAGAAAAAGGAGAAAAGAAGGAAAAGAAAAGGCTAAAAGGGTTTTCTCTAACTTAACACTGGCTTCCTGAAGCAGGCACTGACAACTGAGTGTTAGCACCCACTGTTGATCCTGCTCAAGTCCGACTTGGAGAGCTTTGCCCAGCATTGTGTTGCCAAGCCTTCTCCATCCTTTAAAGGAAGAATAAGTGCTAAGCTGGGGTTAGAGCAGAAGTGACAATCAAGGATTACAGGAATGAAAGCCTTACCCAATCAGAGGGTAAAGACAGGATTTGTCATATTCTATTTTACATCTGGGGAGAAGTTAACTGTATATAATCATCAGAAACTACAATTTCCGGTTTTAAAAAAAAATTATTTAATTAAACATTAGGTAATGTGTAAGTCAGTGTTGGGGGTTTATCATGAGTAGGGGAGATGGCTTAATGGTTAAAGCTTTGGCCATGACAGCGTGAGGATTGGAACTGTTGTCCCAGAACCCAGGAGAAATGCTGGGTAAGCATGGTATTCCATCTGTAATTTAACCTTAAAGGCAGAGATAAGGGAGACCCAGGGAAAGCAGGTTAGCAAGACTAACCAAATGCATGACTGGGTTTGACTGACAGACCCTGCCTCAATGAATAAGTTGCAAGAGCAATATCGGATGCTGCCTGTCATCAGTCTCAGGCCTCCACACGCACGAGCACACACATGCACATTACACACAGAAGCACATGAGAAGTGAATACAGACAGACAGAAAGATACATAATACAGTTCTCTCTCTGTGTGTGCATATATAACACACACATATATATTTATGTAAGTGTTGCCAAGAGTCAGTCCAAGAACCTTGGGCATTAGCATCCTCCCACTGTCTGAGAAGCAATTCACTGGCCAGACAGCAGCTCTATCCTTGAGAGCGGAGACACTGCAGGTCAACTGTCTCCTAAACATAAAAAGTGCTTATGGCTTCCTCAGTATCCCTGTCTGTAGCACTGTTGTTTGCTTTGGTTATACTTTTAGGTAAAGGCAGTGTACGATACACACTAAGGACGGCTTTCTTTGCATTCCACACAATCGCGAGCTCTGCACAGCTAGCTCTCCAATTCATTTACCCACTTCATCATCTATTGATGGGGGTTTAGGATCTCTAATTTTCTCTCTGGAGCAGAGGCTCTGAGTCTCTGAGCCCCACATCCAGCACTTCTCCTTCAGTTCCCCTGGCTCTGTGTGTGTCGCTGGCCATGGGACACACTTTGATAACTGTTCTGAAGCTTCACTGCCAACAGAACTCTGAAAGAAAGGACATGCCTCTGCCACTGCTGAAACAGAGCAGCGACTACCTGAGGGTGTGGCTTTAGTGCTTACAGCACAGCTAGTAGGAGTGAGCAGCTAAAGTCTTCTTCATCCTAATTGACACTCAGAAACAGACATGTGTGGCTAGCAGCCACCACTGGGACAGGGAGGTTCTGAGGAGCTAGAACTAGGATTCAGGCAAGGCCTGCCTGCTTTCTGAAGCTGCTTTCGATAGTTTGCAGTCCCCCATATGGATGACAGTTCTCACTACCTGCTGTTCCTATACTTTGCTGTCTTCACTCTAAAACAGTCCTGAATCCTCACTTGCAAGCAACACATACACACACACACACACACACACACACACACACACACACACACACCTCTCCCTGGAGAGTCCAGAGTGCCCCCTAAAGTCTGGGGCACAGCAAGGACAGTGGTCCCTCCCCACTGAGATGACTGCTGTTGGAGCATTCCAGACCAATGGCTTTGTTGAGAGGAGTCTCCTCAGCTGCATTGCCGGAGGAGAACAACATACACTCCTCTGCCCCAAAGCCTTGGCAGGTTTCCCAACACAACCTCAAGTTCTAAGTTTGAAAGTGTAACTTCAAGGTTTCACTCACTGGGTTTAGGCCTTGACTTTTTGAGTATTTCTAGCCAGAACTTTAAGGAGGGTTTCTTGACTTTTTTATGTATAATTTATAACACAGAGACTTATGCATGCTGCTTGATGAGTTGTGCAGAAAGAATTCACCTGGGGGGAGCGGGTGCATCCCTGTCAAGGTGAAGAATGTGTCCTGTGTCCTGGCACCAGGAGCCCCACCCAGGGACCACACATTGAGTCCCATCGCCCTGATCATTCTGTCAGTTCCAGAAGGTCCTCCTCGGGCCAGTGTGCTCTGTTGTGGGCTCCCTAGGCCAGAATGATCAGAATGATGAAGGAGACCCTGCCCTGTAGCTGTGGACCTCTGTGAGGTCCATGGAGACCCTGTCCAGTGACGTGTACCTGAGACTTAGCATATGTGAGCGCTGTGAACATGAGCCCTGTCTTATGAATATAAACACATGTTTCTTATAAAAAAAAAAAAAAACAAAAAACAAAACCCTGGGAGATACAGCCGCTGAGTCATAGTGGGGAGGGGGAAGTTTTCTGAGAAACTCTGTTTCCTATCATGGCAGGCATGCTGGAGGCGTCCGTTACTACTGTCCTCGCTGATTCCTGGCTGTCCATCCCTCGGCTGCTGTACCGAGTGTGCACAACCACATGTCACTGAGGTTTCAGTGTGATTTCCCAGGTGACTAATGACGCTCTGTGGTTTTTCATGTGTTCACTGGCTGGCCATCCATCTTTTAAGAAGTATCTGAACACTTTGATTGTTGTTAGGTTGGGTACTTACCTTGTAGACATCGGGGGTGAGGGACCCTCTGTCACATCTGTATTGTAAATACTTCCTTACGGGCTCCCTCCTGACTACTCTGGACCAGGTTTTCTCTCTCCACTCCATCACCTCCTCATGCCCACACACTGTCACCACTGTCACCACTGCACCTCTGGCCCGGCCTTGAAACCAAGAGGATAATGCTCCTCCTCAGTTCTTCCTTCAGGAACGACATTCTCTCAGATCCATTGCAACTCTGTAGAAATTGTACAAGCCTCCTGCCAATTTCTACCCAAAACCTTGATGCAAATGTGAAATGCCACCAGTTCTACAGAGCAGTCTGAGAGGACTAACACACTTCGACGAAGTCTTCACTCGTCAGTATGGCACCATGAACTCAGGTCAGTTTCAACAGCTGCAGTGGGACTCGAGCTCTGGTGTGAAGGTCTGGAGTAGTAGTTTCAGTTGAATTTCTCCCTATGGCTATCCATGTAACCTATGGTATTTGGCTCCAAAATGTTACTTTCCAATCGTTCACTTCTAAAATACAGAGACCCAACCACATCTAACATACTGGCCTTGTATACCATGTCTCTGTTGGCAAATCCTTTACAGTTTTCCAAGTCTGCTATAAACGAAGCTGAACTCAGGCTCTGCCAATACATCTTCTCAATTTGTGCCTGTCTGGCTCTCTGACTGTCTACCTGGCTCTCTGATTACATGGCTGTCTGGCTGTCTGGCTGTCTGGCTGCCTGGCTCTCTGGCTCTCTGGCTGTCTGGTTATCTGGCTCTCTAGCTCTCTAGATGTTGGGGCTATGTGGATGCCTGGCTGCCCAGCTCTCTGGTTATCTGGCAGCCTAGCCTCCAAGACAACACTGAAAGTAAATAGCAAGAACAAACATTCTTGACCTGTTCTCAGCTTGGGGAAAAGCATTTGACCTCACCAGGAATAACCCTGCAAATCCCTTACTGTCTTTGTACATAAGAAGCTTCCTCTTTGTCTAGCTAAGTCATAGTTTTTACATGAGTGGGCACAGAATTTTGTCAACTGTTTTTACTGGATCTTTTGACATAGTCATAAGGTTTCTTCTTTTATTCGGTTAATGTGGTCAATTACATTGATGAATTTTTGAGTGTTGAGTGAACCTGGCATGTCTGGGGTAAATCCCACACAGTCATGATGTAGTGCCACTTTTAGACATTAAGAGAGCCAATTTGCTAATGCTTTCTTGGGGATTTTCGCATCAGTGTTAATGAGAGATGTTGGTTTCTAATTTTCTTGTAATGTCCTTGTCTCTTTTTGGTGTCTGAGTTACACTGACTGGTAGGAAGTGGAAAATGCCACGTCTTCCTCTACTCTCAGAAAGACTCTCGGAAGTCCCCAGTGAAGTCACATGAGTGTGCCAGGGTCTTTTGGAAGGGCTCTTAATGACAAATCTATTTAACTGCCTTCAGGTAGCCTGAGCAGGCTCCATTTACTGCTGTGCAGGTGTTAATTCTAGCCCCTGACTACCATTTTCATTTCGTGAAATTTCTAGCCATGTTCCCTCTTCTATTCCTGGAGATGTTAACACTCTCCATCCCTGATTAGCTAAAGACTGTTTTATTTAGATGTTAATTATCTTTTAAATTTGGTTTGTCCTTATTGACTGCCTGGCTCTGTTTCACTGAGTTCTGCCCTCTCTATTGTTTCCTTCCTTCCAGTCCCTCTGAGTTTAATTTCTTCTTCTCTCTCCAGCCGCTAAAGGTAAGGTTAAAATGATCGATTTTAACTTTTTGAGTGCGTGCACCTAAAGGCACATGTGAGCTGTCAGTGCTGTGAGCTGTGGTTCACAGCTGTAACTCCACTCTGGTAATCATCCTCTCAGCTGAGGCGTGTTCTCATCTCCCTTTCACTTATTTGACTCATGAACTAGGCCGGAAGTGTGGTGCTGATGATTTCATCAGAATTTCATCTAGATCTCTGGCTGGTTTTTAATTTAATTCTCTCATAGCCAGATACACTGTGTGTGATTTTAATCCTTTCGAACTACATACAGACTTTGGTGGCCCAAGAAATAGATCAGCTTAAGTTGCTGGCTATGAACCCTTGGACAGAGGCTGTGAGGACCCAGCATCCCCTAGTGAGCTGCTAGTGAGATCTGCAAGGCCTCTAAGCATTTCACTTGAATTCCGGACATTTTTACTAAATTCTGGCCCATCCATCCCATCATTCAGTCAATCTCTAGTTTTGGTTCGTTTTTCTGCTCTTTCAGGTGTTTTGTAAACATGCCTTTAGGGTTATGATTTCCTGGTTGGCAGTACCTGTCAACATTAGAAACAGCCCTTGTTTCACTGGGACAGCCTGTGGTCTCCTCATCTGACAGCAACATGGCCAGCATTCCTTTGACAAGCATCACAGGACTCATCTCTCTCCTCCTACATCATGACATGAAGGTGCAGCCCATAACTGTGTCTTGTATCTTTCCGGGTGGTTAACCCACTTACATTAAGCATCACAGTTGTATGTACATCTCTTCTCTATTCATTTTGCTGCCTATACTTCTTGTCTACTTTGGATTTTAAACAAACAAAATGTCTTGGAGCTAGAGAGATGGTTTATCATTTAAGAATGTGTTCTGTTCTTACAAAGGACCCAAATTCAGTTCAGTTCCTCGTGTGCACATTGGACATTTCACGACCACCTATAATGCCAGCCCCAGGGGCTTCAACACTTCTTCTGGACACCACAGGCACTCACATGTACATACCCACACCCAGACACACACAGAAACATCTACGTATAGATTTTAAAATTCTGGTGTTTTTCCATCTTGTCTGCTATTTATAACTGTTTTGATTATTGAGCAGTTGCTACGGGGTTTTGAACCACATAGTCATCGCTCACCGGAGCTCACCCATTGCATGATGAGGCTGTGCCTCAGAAGGGTCCACTCTACTTACTTTCTTTCCCCTTGCACTACTGTAAAACTGTGTCTACGAATGTATTTAGAACTTACATTTGTCTTCACTGAAAAGCTGCCCATGTCACAACATTGTAGGACTAGAGCTTCAATCTTTCTCTACAGCAATGGCCACCCATCCCTCAGCTCACTCCGCGCAAGAACAGTCCCACGCCAAGCTTAGTCCTGCTCCCATGTACATGTATAAGGTGGGGGCAGGGATCTCCACGGTCAAGCTCACAGTGACTAAATACTCTCACACTCACTCTTGCTGGTCCAAGGCAGTCCTGACGTTCTCCATCAACCAGAGCCAGTAGCTCCAGAAGGGGAAACTGAGCTCCAAGGCAGAGCTCTGACATATGAAGACGATTTGGGGTGACCACAAGAAGATATTTCCCAGATTGTGTGAGTCAGAAGTAAGGCGGCACCATGGTAAGGGCAACTCTTCCTGTCACCACAGGTGACACAGTAAAAGTGAGATGCTCAGCCAAAAGGACACAGCAGAAAACAGGCTTCCTTTAACACAATGACCAAGTCCCATGCTCATCTATAAAAGGCGGAAAATGTCCCACATTCCTTTCCCTACCCCAGACATGGCTGAGAAGACAGAAGAGCAGCCCTCAGGCAGTCAGACACAGATAGGAGCCCTACCCACATCTGAATCCAGATGGGAATGGTTTAGAACCAGGGCATCAAGTAAGGCTTGCAGGATGTGTGTGCCTGCCAGACTTCTGTGTGAGCAACAGAGGATTCAAAATGGCTTTGATTTATTCAAAGGCAGCACTAACAGGCTGGGGTGTAAGAACCCCTCAAAGCTACACATCTCAGCTTCATCTGGTGAGCACAGCAAGCATCAGAAAAGTGATAGAATGGCCTCCAGATGGCACGGAGCCCTGGCCCTCAGCAACCAATGGACAACAGACCAAGGACACCATCAACTCCATGGGAGCCAGAGGTCAATGTGCACAGGCAGGCACTGTAACAGCTGTGGGTCTGCTTTCTTAAAACCTACACAGAAGAGCAAATTATTCACTTGAGTGGCTGTAGCTTAGGAGCCATGGCAGACAGATTTCACCAATAAGAGAGAAAAGAGGCAGGCATTGCCCAGAGAGAGTTAAGACTCAGCTCTAACACAGCATCAGCTTTCAGCGTCACTGGAGTTGCCATGGTGACCCTAGTAACCAAGATATTGACTCTAGCCAGTGATTTCTCCTAAGTTGTCCTAATGGATATGGTGACACATTCCAGGAAGAAGTCCAGGGGGTTCTTCTGAGCCATCCCAGATGGCTGGTCACAATCTGTTTCCTTCTAAGACAGGGTCTGGTGTGGCCAGTTGTCAGAGGCAGACTAGGGGATGGGACATAAGCACTGTCACACCATCACCACATGGCTATCCTGCAGTGCCAGGCAGGATATCAAGAGCAAACTAGCATGGGAGGGTGTGAGGTCCATCCATACAAGGTTGTTGGCACCAGCACTGCTGGACTCAGTCTTCACAAGACAAGTAACTATGTCTAACTTCAAAACTGCTTCCCTCCCTGTGTCCTGCTTTAACACCTGCATGTTAGAACCCTCCCTGCCTCCATTAGCTGGATCTGGGTGTCAGGTCCCTTATGACTTCATGGTTCTAACCCACAGCCTCCATCCAGTAAAGACAGGCTGGCAGAGTTCTGGAGAGACCTGGGTCTGGGTGCCCCTGCGTGAGTGCCTGTATCATTTGTAGATTTGGGTCTCTCCTGCTCCTTGGCTGAGATGCTGCAGTGTTCCCAACAGAGAAGGCTGGGTGATGAATACCCAAAAGACATGATGTTATTGAGTTCATAAAAATGCCAGCAGCTCAGAACAAATTCCATACTTCAAGAGTACGAATAACAATACTTGTGTGCCTCAGCCTCTAACATAATGCAGATGGAGTTTCTATGAGTGCACGCACTCCTGTTTCCTCTGAGTTGTCTGGGTCATATGTATTTCTTCACCCAGTCAACACTTCTGTCTCCACCGTTAGAAGAGACTTTGAGTACCATTTTCCCTGGAATAATTTGTTATCCATCATTTTTATGTCAGCGTTAAATTTTAGGAGAGAATTGAGAGGGATAGAAAATCTACTGCATATTCCAGCCCCAAAGAAAGCCCTTAATAAATTCACAACTTTTCAGTTTTACATTCAGGTTGGACCTGAGAGACAAAATCCTGCCTAGCACAGTCTGCCCTTCACACAGGGGCATGGGGCCAATTACCCAATTGTCTGCAGCCCCAAGATGACTCAGAGCAGGCCTCCCTTCAGGCAAGGCAGGACTTAAGGCCTCAACCATGAGAGGGATGGCGGGAGGACAGGCCTCATTTCCTCCATCCAAACTCCTCCCAGCTATTCACAAACAAACTCCATCAGACACCAAGTAGTGGTAGGTTCCTACCATGCTCTGCCCAACCCTCAGAGATGCCAGCACATCAGGTTCCATGCTAGGTAAAGTCTAGCCAGGCACAATACCTACCTTAGAGGATATCCTGGGTTGTGGAAGTGGCAGAAGCTCACTGAGTTGCAGAGCAGACAAATGCTAATGTTAGAAATAGAAACACCAGGGTCTCAAACCCATTGTGTGTGCACTGCAGGCCAGGCCCCTGGCTAATCTGACCTGGTCCACCACTCTCTGCCACATGGGACCAACCAGGCCCCACACTGATGAACATCAAGAGGGAGCCACAGAGAGTCCATCAGAGTAGCCTCAGGGAGGAAGCATGGCCAGTACAGCTTGAATCAACCTCCAGGCATCTGGGTAGCCTCATCCCGACCAATACAACTCAGGAACCCACAAAGTTCTTCAGGGTCTGCCTAGCACTCTCTTTCCTCCCTAATCCCAAGAGAAGCTGAGTAAACTCCAGGCCATTGCCTCTGCCCTGGCTGGTCCTCCACAGGCACACTGTTGATGGGATACTGGCCCTCCTTAACAATGGGACATTTTCTATAATACTCTCAGAGACCAAGGGAATATAGGTCTGCTTCCAGCATTAAGCCGAGCATGTAATTTGCAATACAAACAGGCAGAATGCCTCCAGAGATGCCATGCCTGAGTCTGGCCAGACCCAGTGTGCACTTTATCATCACAACCAGGATGACGCACAATGAGAAATCTTCGTTCTGCTTCAAGAAAGAGAAGATTGATGTCCGCCTCATATTGACTCTCTGGACTCCAAAATTCAAATGAGGAAATAACTTTTATTTATTAGGACTGGCTCGTTCCTGTTGCTCTTTCCCAGAACCTCGACAAACCACAGCCATAAAGCATTAGCAAGTGTTTCTGGATTGACAGATCAAATCGTGAGATGATTAATAGGCAGTGTTTCATTTGAAAGAAAGAGGGAGCAAACACCAGGGCTAGGCCTTTTCCTTCCAGTCGAGCTAAGGCAAAAGCAAACAGCCTAAAAGTGGGTACAGGCCACCCACAGTGGACAGACCAGCATAAGAGAAAAGGCTACACTGTTTGCAGGTCTCAGTATTGGGACAAGGGCACAGAAGGATGTGTCCACATGGCTTCCTGAGTGCTTCTGGCCCTTCTCTATTGCACAACTGTGACACCTCCTTCCGAAGCCTCAGCAGCACCAATGGTAAAGGGGCTCCAGGTAGCATTCCTTGTGGGGTTCTTACACACAATGTGCTTATGGTAATGACAGAACTTGGAGCTTATAATAAGTACAAAATGTTTTTCCTCTGTCCTCCAATGACTTTTAAGTTATCCACTAAAAATTTTAAAACAGGCCAGAGTGTGGTAGCTCAAATCTATGACCCTCACAGTCAGAAGGCTAAGGCAAGAAGACTGAAAGTTCAAGGCTAGTACTTAACTAAAAAAACGAAAAACAAACAAAACAATTCTATGTAAAAAATATTAAATGCTTCAGTATAAAACGCAAATATTTACAAAAGGGCTTGTCACATTAATGATGATGCCTCCGCCACCCCCAACAAATGCGTACACATTTAGCCTCCTAGGAATGCAGCTCCTAGATCACCCTGGTGTGGGCTCCAAGATGCTCTAGCACAGCACTGAGAGGCCCCGATGCGTATGAGGGTTTCCTGAGGATCACCCTGCTTCACAGAGAGCACCACACAGGTGGCACAGTCTGTCCTGTGGCAACTCTCCACCAACCACTCTGGTCACAAGGAAGCTGGCTTTCAAGGTTCAGCATCCACATCAGACTTGGGACAAAGATTCATGTGCACCTGTGTGTTCTTCCTGAAGCTTGGTTAGTTAGTCAAATTAACTCTTCCAAAAACTTGTTTTTGTAACTTTTGTTGTATCATTAGATTCTGCAATAGGAGTTATTTTAACAGTGCACAATATAATTAGCCACTTAATGTTATTAAGAGAATTTATGAGCCTTTATGAATTGAAAAACAGCTACAAATAGTATTTATTAAGTATCCAAGACTAAAAATAGGGCCAACTGCCTCAGTGAACCACGTTTAAAAAAATGTACAGTCACAAATAATATGTCTAATTATGTATTAAACTAATTCTTGCCTTCACCTTTTGAATTTCTAAACTCCTTACCTCATGTATCATTTTAATTATTTTTCCAGTTCATTCCCAGGGAAACTGGCTGATGGGGAATTAATTAATGGGCCCAATAAAGAGGCTGCAGCATTGTTCTACCACAGTCTGCACCCGGACTCATTTGCATGTCTCCTCTTATTCCAAACAATAGCACTGCTGAGATTTCAGCCTGAAATTGTTAGCTCATTAAAGAGGACACAATCATATCCATCCCCACAGATACTCATCAATTATAGCCTCTTACTGCAACATGAATCCATGAATAGAGCACCCACCAGAGCTCCTGGCCCCTGAGTAGTCGTAGAGACAACACAGGCACGTGAATGCAGCAGGGAACAGGCCACTTGACGGGATTAGCTCACAAGAGGTGGGCATGGAGACACATCAGCTCAGTCTTCTGAGGACTTAACTTCTATGCAACCACTGTCATAGAAATTACAGAAAAAGACACAGTTTGCTGGGAGTGGTGGCAAACACTTATTATTCCAAAACTCAGGAAGCAGAGGTTCTGGATTTTTAAAAAAGGAATGGAAAAGGAAGAAGAAAGAAGGAAGAAAGAGGAAACCCAACTTCTTTTGGTGAAACCTGGTCTCTGGATGGCTAGTAACAGTGGGTGCTTGTTCTGTGCCCAGCCATGATGGTAGAGATGATAAGAGGAAGAACAATGGGAAGCTGGTGCCTCTCCTCATTAGAAAACATGCAGAGGGGCTCCCTGCACAGATGCCACTAAACAGACTACTACCCTTCAGCTATGCACAGCCTGCCAGGGCACAGTGCTCACAAGCACCCTGCCTCACACTTGCACAGAACTCTGTCAGGGTGAATCTGCTTGCCAGGCCCAAACCCCCAGAAGACTCCTCCAAGGCTTAGGTCATACTCATAGCTTCGGTGGTCTTCCCATGTTCCACATATGGCACTGGTAAAAGCCATACAAAGCATGTGGACAGGCAGCTGGTCAGCTAGATGAGTGTGAGCCGGACATAGCAATGCCTGTCTGTGGTCCTAGGCAGACCAGGAAGATGAGAAGCCTTGATAGAGTAATAACTGGTCAGATGCTGCAAGGCCCAGGTGTACATGTGTGTCCACATGCTCACGATGTCTTTCTCTCGAGTTACTACATAAAAGACTATGTCCCTTCCTAGGTTTTAGCATCTACCTGGCAGCATACATTCCTATGTGACACTGATAGCTCACAAGAACTCCCCCAACCATGCTGAGCTGCTGACACCGTGAGGCAAAGTGTAATGGCCACTTTCGGCAGTTCTCTGCACATTGTGACTTTGCAACAGGTGCCTTCACAGGCTGTGTGCTTATGTCATGTGGGGTTCAAGTAGGCACACATGGGAAGTCCTCCTGAGGGTGGAAAGACTAAGACCACCCTTCTGTCAGTTACTAAATCTTTTACTCAGCTTCTGGTGTCTCTCCTGAAAGAATGAATAGAGGAGGCTACACAATTTATTAATCCAATGCCTGGAGAGCTAGAACTAGAGTTCATACTATGGTAGTTTCTGTCTTGAGAGAAAGAGATCAAAGTAGTTAGAATGGCTTTATAAAGAAATCTAGGATCAGGGAAAGCAACCCAGGAATGCTGGCAGCCACTGGTGTAAGGATCTAGAGAATCACACCTTTCCTTTAACAGTGCCAGCAGACTCAGGAGGATTTGCAGTTGGCTGTCCAGATGGCACTAGAGCTGGGGCTTTAGGAAAGACAGTGGTGATGGAAGCCAGCAGGTGAGAACCAAGACTCTGGCCCCCTCAGAAAAGGAGCACAGCTGAAAAAAAATGGACCAAGAAATATGTCTGCTCTGTGATGTGAGGGTGGACAAGTTCCAAAGAAGCTGGCTGCTCCAGGAATTCTAGCCTGCCAAGGTTCTGATGCTCATTTACAGGAGTCTGAGTGACAGGCTATCAGTGCTGTGCTTTGCTTCCACACAAAGGCCTTGAACAGGACACCTGCTGGACACTCTTGCCAGTCTCCACCACATCTGGGCACAACACTCAGGGCTGGGCCACCTACAGGAGTCCTGGGCAGCCAGATATCAGCCCTCTACCTGCTGACTGTCTCACACAGGTTAACTACACCTTGCTTAGTGCTTGTGTGCCCCAGCATGCTAGCCATGCCTTATATAACTCCAGGGGCCATGTCCTTGCCTGCTGCCACCCAGACAGAGAACAGGCAGTACTGTACCTCTCTAAACAAATGTCAGATGGTTTTGCCATTTCGTGAGTCTGGGAGTCCTATGTGGCAAACCAACCAGCCCATGAGTCCTTTTGTGTTTGCTTTGATTTACTGAATGACACTGGCTTCTTCTTACACTGGAACATCACAGCCGGGAGGATTCTAATGGTCTGTCACCTTCTCTAACTCCCCTAATGGGTCCATTTCTTTCTGTGAGCCTGCTCATTGCAAACCAAGGCAAATTTCAGAGTGTCTCATGGATCATGGTTTTCCTCCTGGAACCACAAGTCCAACATCCACAGGACATGTCCCTAGGATGTACCTGAGGTCCTCAAACTCATGTATGACACTCATCTTTTCTCCCGGATGGGCCTTTGTACCTGCACCATGCAGAGCCAGGCATGAGAGTTGCTGAGGAATGGATAGGAGAATTTAGAAAAGCTGGCAAGGAGCCCTTCCTTCATCTCCTCACCTGAGGACAAGAACACATTAGCTCAGAACACTTGCGACTGCTGCCTCTCAGCACCACAGAACAGTACAAGCCAGGCCATGGGGAGCTGATTCTACATAGGAGGCCCAGGCTCCAGAAGCAAAGGTCTGGGGATACCCCTCTCTGCCATTCTTGCTGTGTGAAGATAAAGTTGGGGAAAGGAGGGACCTTGTAATCTTTTAACCTCACAGCTTCTCACAGGTCCCAGCAGCTGCACAGTTCTGAGTCCCAAGCATTAAACCCTCTTCACATTGCCTACAGCAGTGGCTTCTCCACAGTGCTCATTCTGAAACTCCCACTCCAGAAGAGGGCAGGGGAGTGCAGGGCAAGGGAGTGCCCAGTGGCGTTCCATCCATCCGCACAGCAGGCCCTGGGGAGGAGTTGACACCTGCTCAGGAAAGGATGGGTGCTGTGCCACTGAGCAGATTCATGTGCAGTGTCATAGCTGCTGAGGGGACCTGACCCGTCACTGACTGTCCTTAGTACGGAACCTAGACAGACTCAAGGCCAGACTTAAATCACCAGCACCATTTTCAGGATAGATAAATCCTTCAGCAACTAGCCCTTTATACTGTGGGCAAACGAGTGCATAGTACATTTCTCAAGAGACATTGTCAACTTCAGGGAAGACGTTATAGTGTTTAAGAGCTAACACCTACAGGATGTGAAACTTAATTAAAAGAAACTCATTCTTGATGACTCAGGCCAGTGATCCTGAGGAGGAAAGACAAAGGAAGACGGCAGGGTCTCCATGAGTTTAAGAACATGGGGTGCCCCCATCTGGCTTAGACAACTGGGCCATGCTTTGTGGTGACAGTGATGACAGAATCCTGCCAGGCACTGAAGCAGGGGTTAGGCACAGCCCTGCTCCACAACCAGGAGGCAGGCCAGGCCCCTCAGGTGACACAAGTTTATTAGCAACAGTGCATTCACAGGTACAAGGGGAAGAACGCTGTTTTTCTGAGGCCAAGCCACCAACCTGTATTTAACTGAAGTACAGCTGAAATAGATGGCTGGTGTCACAGGCTCCTTCCAGACATTAGCCACACTTAGGGCCACACTTAGGGGCACACTTAGGGCAACACTTAGGGGTTTTCCTAAGCCAAGCTACCAACCTGTACTTAAGTGAAGCACCATCAGGTGAAATGGTTGGATGGTGTCGCAGGCTCCTTCCAGACACAAGCCACACTTAGGGGCAGAGCTCAGTCTGGACTGACCTCCATGGGCACTTTGGATTTCCAAACTGTGTTTCTAACACAAATGGAGGAAGGTAGACCTGTTCAGTCGGTGGCATCAACTGCAGCGGAGGGACCCACATAGCAGTGTCCACAGCAGCCCCTGGCCCAGAAGTGTCTGTATGTTTCCAGAAAGTGACACAAACGGATACTGTGAAAGTGAGTGTTAGCAAACAGGGTCTGTGCAGTTCTAAGAAAGGGGCAGGCTTCACTGGGGTATGGTGTATGGTGGTGCTCCATCCTAATGGCTGCCTTCATAATAATATGGACATACACACAGAAGAGGCCCTGTGACACTTGGGACAGCGGTGGGAGGGATCCTGGGGAGGATATTCCTGCTAAGCCCTTATTCATCTTTATTTATCGTGTGTGTCAAGGGAGTACGGAGAATGTATGAGAGTGTGTATGCATGCTGCCCATGTGTGGAGCACATGCCTGTGCATGTCTGTGCAGAGCCTTGAGGAGAACATCAGGTGTTCTGCTCTTTATTTCTTTGAGGCAGGATCTTTCTTTGAACATGGAACTGGCATTTACTTATTTATTTATTTATTTATTTATTTATTTATTGGCTAGGCCAGCAAGCCCCAGCAATCCTTCTGTCTCCTGATAGCACTGAGGTTACAGACATAGGTGTAGCCATACATGGCTTGTAGGTGTGGCCTCAGGTTTACACGGCAAGTGCTCTTACCCACTACGTCGTATCCAGAACGCAGTGAGCCTGAAGAAGGAATGACCCTGCCACACCTTGCAGCCTCTGGCGTTACAGCTCTGAGGGAGCCAGCGCCTGCCTCCATCAGCCCAGTCTACATCAGCCCAGTCTATCATACTTGCTATGCAATACCAGGAGCCCGGTTCACTGGCATCTGAGTCCCCAGCCCTGATATTGTCCCCTTCCTGGGGTATGGCTGGAGGGTACCACACTCCACCTAAGACGGTATTCACAGATAGTCCTTGCTCCTGAGAAATGTGGTATACAGACATGGCCCCATGCTCTGGACCACAACCAGCCACTCCATCCCTATTGCCTTCTGCAGACTGCCTTCTGAGATGGCATTTCCCTTCTATGCCAGCACTCTGGATACAGTGACCTCTCTTATAATACCCCAAGGTTTCCAAGAGTGTGGGTGTGTTGTATGAACATGATTTGCCAAGCCTAGGTACTTGGTATGCCAGAGAGAAATGCAGATCTCAGTGTGAGGACTGCGTGCCAGGAGGTACTGTGTCAAGCAACCTGGTAAAAATGGGATGTGAGAAGGCAGCTGACAACCAATACCACAGACTCAAGACGTGTGTGGCTCCAATGTCCCCTATCCATGCCGCTCTAAAAAAGAGCTGACTCTGGTGAGATAGCACCATCACCACATAATATAAAGGGGACTCTGCACAGGCCCAAGCCATTGTGTCAACACACTGAACGAGTTAGGGTCTCAGCCTGTCTATCACCTGTCTCTAACAAGCACCCAACAGGGTTAGATTCGGTGGAAGCAAGGCAGAAACACTGAACAGTCGCTAGAGTCACTGAGCCAAGGACAAAGCTGGTTGGAGGTCACTGGCAGGGTGAGGGGGGAGGGGTTTTGACTCTGCCCTGGTTGGCACACTTCTCCCAAGAGGGAGGCCTCCCTGATCACAAAGTACTTCTCAGCTGAATGCTCAAAGGTTAGAGTGGCACTGATTAAATTGCATTTGCATATGTATTCCCATTTTCAATATTCAAGGCATAAAAAACTTGCAATACTTTTTAATAACTTGGACTTAATTCATATTTAGATCTGCCTTTGTGTGCAGCTGCTGGCTTTGTTGGTGGTGATAGAGCAGACAGGGCCGTGGCAGGTGAGTGCTGACTTACTGTGCAGACCTCTCCAGACCTGCTGGGGGCTGGGCCATGGGCTGCACTGATGGACTGTGCTCCTGGAGCATGGAGTAGTCCAGATTCATGGTATGTTTGCAGCCTAGCATGAGGAGAATTACACAATCATACCTGATGTGAGGGGAATGATACAATTGTGTTCACTGGGGGTCCCCACAGGCTGCTAATGTCTGGCAAAAACAAAACAAAACAAAAAAAACAAACAAACAAAAAAATGGCGTATTCAAATAGGCTGATGGCCCTACACCAGGTACAGACTTAAGGGAGGAACTCAGGTTGACTTAGCTCAGACTGACAGCTCAGGGAAGATCCTTGCTACCTCATCAGCTCCAACTTCCTCAGTGATGTGAAGGGATAGCCCAGACAGATCCTGCACTCTCAGTCAGAAGACTGCTATCAGGACTGGTCAGTTCTTCTATCCATGTTCCTACACAGAGTACCAGTGACCAGAGAACCTGAGGCAGGTGATCAGAACCCCAGAGTGCATGGAGATCATGTGGCTATGGGGTTCAGCTCCAAACACTAGAGACTACTGGCTACCAGCCTAGAAAGTCCCAGGGACATCCTCGAAGCCCCAGGGAGGTTCTGCAGAAGAAACAGCCCTCACTAGGACCACTTCACTGCTAGACCACTGGAAGTCAGAACCTGCTAGGCACACTCCACCAAGCAGGCCTCAGACCTCTGCAGAGGCCTCTTGTAAGTCCTGTCTCCAGAAAAGCAGTGGAGCAACTCGGAATGACTAGGCTGGTGTTTCACATTTCAGATCTCACAGGGGCTTTAGGGGGTATGATGGTTTGAATAAAAATGGCTCCCATTTTATTGCACATATATTTGAGTGCTAAGTCACCAGGGAGCAACACTACTTGAGAAGGAATAGGATCTTCTTTGTTGGAAGAAGTGTGTCACTAGGGGTAGGCTTCAAGGTTTCAAAAGCCCAAGACAGGCCCAGTGTCTCTCTCTTCCTGCTGTCTGTGGATCCAGATAGAGAACTAACTCTCTGCTAGACTGTAGTACCACATCTGCTTACGTGACACCATGCTCCCCAACCTGCTAGTAATGGACTATACCTCTGAAACTGTAAGCCAGCCTCAATTAAATGCTATCTTTTATAAGAGTTGCCATGGTCATGGTGTCTCTTCACAGCAACAGAACACTAAGACAAGAGGAGAATAAGGAAAGTAGCTTAGGTCAGGCTGGAGCCCCCAGTAACTCTACAATCTGCTCTCTTACTAGATCTGCCTTTAAGAATGTCAGAGCCAGGTGACTACTGAGAATCTGAAATCTCAAACATCTCACTCCCAGCAAGGAATGAGAGCCACCACCACCTGCTGGAAAACTGTAAAGCAACAGCATGTGGCCTATCATGAACCATGTGTATGGCAATGGGCAGGGAGTAAGCACAGTGCAGAGGGGCTATCCATCCTCCCAGAGTTCTGACGCTTGTGATCCCCGAGGAGTCACAGGTGGCATGCAGCATGTAAAGTTGTGGACAGAGGCCTCCCAGAAGAGAGTGAAGAGAAAGGCCATCACACCATTGTGAGCACAGAAGCTGCCACAGAAAATCTCCCACTCCCCATGCTTTTTCAGAACCTGAACCGGCCCCATCAGGAGCTGGAGTTTGTATCACCTTGGACATAGACTTCCTCAAAGTTCACTAGAAATCACGCCCGGTAACTGCCAAGATGAGGCCATTAAGGCAGGCAGTTGGGTGAACTTTCTCAGAATCCAGCTACCATGCCGTGAGGACACTTGAACAACCAGATGTCCAGTAGAGAGAAACAAGCTCCAGCCTCAGCCCTCCAGGGCCCATGCTGAGCTAGTTCAGCACACAGTGTCTGCCAGCCCAGTTAGCCACGTTCAGGGAGGGCTCTCGGCATCATGCCGGCCACCCTGCCATGCTGTCCCTGCTGAGCTGGAACAAACTGAACAAATGTGACCGAATAACAGCTGTGATCTGAAGCCACTTAGCTGAAGTGTTCGATGATCTGTTTGACAGAACAGAGCCTACTCCAGGTGGGTCATGAGGACAGCCTGAGCTGGTGCTCTGTGAGCCTGGTGGGGACTGAGAGGCCTTTCTCAGCAGAGGTGAGGCCTGGCTCTGGGAACGTGCACAGCCACCAAGTACCATATGTCAATCTGGACTCTGTGCTAACCAGACTCTAAAAAAGACAGACAGACAGACAGACAGACAGTCTCTCTCTCTCTCTCTCTCTCTCTCTCTCTCTCTCTCTCTCTCTCTCCCTTTTCTCTCTCTGCCCCCCCCCCACTTTCTCCTCTCTCTCCCTCTCCCCCACCCCTCCATAATGATCTAATGCAGGATGTTGAAATTGCTAAAGATCCAAGTCTCCACAGCTAAAAATCCCTAAGGTCTAAATGCCTGAAAATCACAGCACTAAGAGATGAAAAGCCCAGTTCTAAAATCCTGAAAGTTGCAATGCCCAGGGGAGAGCCTGTGGGATGCTGTATACGGGTAAGAGAGGAGGGGAGGCATCTGGAATCTGGAGGAGGGAATGGTCATGAATGTAGCCACTACACACACTTCAGCTTGGAAATGTGTCATGGGTCTACACTGTCATCCCATCCATCATGATGCTGAAACCCCAGGAACGGAAATGAATCCAAGAGCTTGCTTCTGCCTCAGCAAGACTAGGAAGTTGCTGGATGGTTGAGAAGCCAACCTGCCCAATCGGATGAGAAGACAGAGCTGTGTTGCCGTTGGCCATCACTACTGACCCTGCCACACTTGTCCTACGTGAGTGCATGCTAAGCAGACTTCTATGGGTGCAAGAAAGTGGAGACATGGTGCATAAAAGATGAAAAACTCAATGAGCTGTGTCCACATAAATGTAAACTGAGTCCCACAAGAAGCTCAAAAGAGCAGCCTCATGTACAAAAATGAATATAAGTGCATTTTCATAGGAGATATGTTACTGAAAGAGATACAAGATTGTGCAAGCCACTCAGACTTGCAGACTGCTTCCATACAACGGGCCTGAACCAAGCCTATGAAAGACCCTATGTTCTTTCCTGCTCTACAACTGTTTGCTCCCCAACTAAGCTGCTGGAGTTATGCCTACAGTACACTGTGCTACTTGGTTTGTGTCTGTATCATTTCAAAGCTGAAATTAAGTTCATGCCTTCCTGGCTGCCACGAGGTGAGTACCCTCTTCTCCCTGCACTCTTCCTATGACGTGCTGCCCTGCCACAGGCCCAAATGCAATGGACTGTGAGACGTAATAGCCCAGGGTCATGGAGGAAGGGTAGAGATAGCTTCAACCCCAGAAACCCCAAAGGCAAGAATTGGCTATCTCCCAACCTGGCACCAGAAAGCTGGCTCTCCCACCATTAAAACTAGTAAGAATTTCCTACCCTGACAGTTATCAGGCTTTGCTCCTTGTTTGACTTTATAAGCTCCCCCCCACCCACTGCCCCTGGAGCCTACAGCACCTGACTATGCAGATGAAGATCATCCAACACTCGTGCCAGTAGCCAATGGCCACACAAACCTTGCCCCAGAGACCCTCTCCCCAGGAGTATAAATACCCTTTCCCCCTCTAATAAACAGAACCAGTTCTATAAAGTTGTTGTCCAGGTATGTGTTCTTTACCCATGTACTCAGCCAACCAAGATCCTGCCTCCAGGGATAGCAATGGACCCATGCTGGCACCCTACCCATGGAATTCCCAAAGCTACATCAAAATGAACTTATAAAATATAAAATATAAATATAAATATAAATATAAATATATACATATATATATATATAAAATATCATTATTCTTAAAATATTATTTTTATGTGTATATATGCATTTGAATGCAAGAACCCACGGTGGCCAGATGAAGAACTCAATGCCCCTGGAACTAGAGTTACAGACAGGTGTAAGTCACCATGTGCATTTTGGGAACTGAACATGGTTCCTCAGTAAGAGCAGCCACCAGTGCTCTTACCTACTGAGCCACTTCTCCAGCCCCAGGCCTTCCTCCTTTGAAGACGATTGTTTCAAGCATGTGACAGTGAAGGAAAGTCACAGTGTGTTGTCACAACTTTCACCTCATGCATTATGCACAAAACAGACAACTCACTAGCATCCTCAGTGAATGAAGAGAGAACTTCTTGAGATCATGGCTCTTTGGTGATGGCACATGTGATGGTCTGACCCATTTCACAGATATGTTTAAGGTGACCCACCATGGTAGCTCAGATGTCCTCAGTAACAAAACTGGGCATACACAATTACTAACCAGCAACGTGTTTATGTACTTGGCTTTCTGGCCAATCTCTATGAATATGGTTCACTGACTGGGGCTCTATACACCACTGCTGTGCTGTTCCTGAGTATTAATGCTTGTTAATATGCTGTAGTCTGTTCCTTTGTGTAAACTAGCCTATGAAGAGTTCTATCATGTTTTTATGTTTTTCAAATAAATCACCTTCTTTAAAAAATGTCTTTAGAAAAATTACTTTTTCTAGAATTGCATTTTCAGGTCTTTGTTAACTAGTTTGGACTTGGGGACTATGGGTTATAGACTGACTGAATCTTTGAAAATCATGGCTTAAAAGACTTAGTCCTGAGGCAGGCTCTGCTGGTAAAAGCAGCAGTGTGAGCTTGGGAAGCATCGAAGCAGGAGAAGGTGGTACCCTAGTGCCGAGTGGGAATGCCCCCCTCAGGGGACTGACAGGCAAGTGGGTGGTCATTTTCATTATCATGAAAAGCTACCCAGTGGGATGGGAAGGAACTGAGAGCAGGAACCTGGGTTGTGCAAGGGACCTCTTGGTGGCTTCCTCCCTCCACCTCATGAGGACTACAGAGCACTGTCAGCCTTCCTCCTCCTCTCCATCAGGCTGTAGCCCTCATCCATCACCACACCAACCTGCCCCCACCAACAGAAGTCTGGTGACATGTGCTGGGAGCTACCATGGACCACTTGGAAATAAGACAAGAGCATGAAATTCAGTCAGGATAAAGAAAGCACCATCCCACTCTGTGCCTATGTGGCTACATGGCTGGTCCTGTGTGGGTGGCAGTATACCCCAAAGTCAGCAGTTGTCAGGCTTGAGAAAAAGACTCAATCCCTCTGGTACTTGTTACCACAGGGTCACAAGGATCTGATGAGCAAGTGCAGGGAAGACCGATCAGGTGGACCAGGGAAGACGCATCACCGTTTCCCTCTGAGGACCACCGTGTATAACCAAGTTCTAGAAGAGATAAAAACCAAAGCCACAAATGGACATTGGCCTTTGTTGAAAGGTTGAATAAGGGCGCTGGCACTCCCCCATGTCTGTGCAGTATCTGAGGGAGCCCAGGGACAGATAGCACAGTGCTGAAAGTCTGGAGTGGAGTGTAAGGACAGGCACCCTAGGAACTCCAAAAACACAGAAACAATGACAGGACCATATGTAAGGCAGAAGAGCTGGAGGAGCAGAAGAAGGGCTGAGGGCTGAAGAACATATATCTGGGAGAGGGAGCCTCCATTTCTGTTCCCACCAAAACAGCTTCTGAGCATCTTCATGGAGGATGGGGGTGGCCCCTCTTCCATCTCACACGCACAAGATCCCAGTGCTTATTTTAAGTGACTTGAACGTCCTTCGGGAGCTGCAGATAGATTTGAAGTGGGTAGACAAAGCCTCTGATGATTAAGTGTAAATGACAGTCCTCACATCTGCTGACACAAGGACCTGAGAGAACAGTGACAGGAGGTGCCAGGCATGAGCTGCACCTGCACAGTAGAGAGCTTCTAAGGGCTCAAGTGCTAAACCAGCTCCAACTCACCCACTTGCCCTTTCTGACAGTGCTTCCCTGCTATGCCGTTTGGTAATTATTTGCCTGGTGAACTATCAGTAACTTTCTCCTAAAGAGAAAGAAGCCCTTAACAGCTGCCACTGAAGTTCAGGAGGGCCTGCTCCACTTGGCGGAGACATGGAAAGAGTGGCTTTGAATAGTGTGGCTTTAATGATAAGCAGAGCTGACGAGGATATACAGAAACAGAACACCAAGAGCCATGGCTCAAGTTACCTCAGTCTTGTCTCAGTGGGGCCTCTCCAGCTTCTCAGATAGCCAACAAGAGAGGCCTGCTTGATCTAGTCATGGATCCTTGTTCGCTCAAGCCTGAGGTACTCTTGCTCATTCTGACATTGGAAGGTCTGTTAACTCTTCCATGTAGCTCAGCAACAAAGCACTGAGAGGACTTCCCTTACTGCCTAAGATCCCTGACCGAGCCCTGACCAAACTTCGAGTGAATGTGCATTCTGTGGTCTGGCTGACACCTACACTGAGGGCTGCCACATGACTCCCCTAAGAGCACTTGATCCATGACAAGACTTCTAAGTGACCTCACACGGGTCCACTGTCTAGGACCACTCTTCCCAACCTCCTGAGGCTGTTCCACCACCTTCCTTTCTGGTAGCCGTTCTGTAGTATGGGTGGGATCTTTCTGATCCTAGACTTCTCTACTTCAGGCCTCAGTGATCCCAGATCCCAGCTCTGGCATTAGAAACACTGAGGACATAAGCATCCCATTTGTGTATCTTCTGAACCCAGGGCCTAGGCAAACATTTTATCACTGAGCTATACCCAGCCCCAAGGTTCTGAATTCTGTCTTTGTACGAAAGAAGGCTGCACATATTGCCCCAGTTACTATCAGGGCTCCTTTCCCCACCAAACATCCTCTGACATGATTGCTAGGGCAGTCTCTGGCTCCAAGCAACCACTCTAGGCTGCTGGCCTGGAAACTCCCATAAACCTCTGCCTAGGAAGTCACACATAGACTAAGTCCCAAGGGTGAAGGGAGCTAGATGAGCAGAGCTCAGGAAGGGTGAGCACTGTGCTGGATCAGCTCCCCCATCTGTAGCCTTGCCGTCCTACAGTATGTCTATAGACCGTGGCTCCTATGTGCCTTCTAAGACTCCTGTGAGCCATGGCCGTGCTTTAAGGGTAAGAAGACACTAGCTCCAGAGAGAAGAGGCCCTACCCACAAAGCCCTGCAAAGGATACATGCACCCCTAAGCCTATGTCCAACACCAGTGTACCAGTACAGGTAATGAAGGAGAAGAAGAGGAGACACCAAGGCCACTAAGAGGCCACTGCTCTCTCAGTACTGCTCCTGTGTGTCAGGACTATTTGTCCCAACCGCAGTTCTCATCAGCAATTTCCCAGCCCCTGCTGCTGGCCCTGCTACTTGACTTCAATCAGCAGCAAAGTGCCTGTCTCCTGTTATCACATCCAAGACGGGGAAATGAATACCCAGGCTCCAGCAGGCCTGTGCAGGAAGGGGAGCCACACTGTAGGAATGGGAATGAGCTGCTCCTGGAGAGCCCTTGGCTGTACTGGAAGAGAAGCGCAGAGGAGGACCAAAAGCAGATGCCGAGGGCAGCTCAGGAGCAGGAAGGATACAGCCAAGGAAACATAGCCCTGAGTAGAGTGAGGCTGGGTGTAGCACAGACCATGGACAAACTGTATCCTCTGCACTCACAGGTATATCCACATGCAAAGACATGGTGGGTGCTTGTGGTGGCACTCAGCTCAGTGAGCATGCTACAGTGGTAACTGCCATCTCCGACATGTGGGATGAGGCTTTGGCATCTGCTGTACACCCTGCTAACACTTCCTCTTTTCCAAGCAGCACCACCTGTGTTGGGCTCTAGTACACTCCACATGTCATGACATGGTTCATGACAGCACAGTGGTTTAGAAGTGGAGAAGGGTACCTGCTGGGGGTTCCGGGCACTGAATGAGATGCACACACTGGCCTGCTCCTATCAGGACTACCTCTTTGTGCGCTACATCCTGGAGGTTAATTCCAATGGTCAGTGATAGGAAGGCAGCAGCTGGCCCAAGAAGCTGTCCTAACGTCTAAAAGTCTAGTCCCAACTGGCCTAGAAAGAAGAGTCAACTACTTGCCCATAAGGCAAAGCTGTGAGCATTGCATCAGGAAAACAGGAGAAGCTGTTTATGGTCCGAAGAACCATAAACAAAATATTACAGAAAAGTAACTGGAAACCTTGAGACTTCCCACACTGGGGATATGCCAGGCTAAGCTCCCAGAAGCAGGCCTTGGGTTAACATATGTTTTAGGTTCTTTCACAGCGCATAAAGATGGAGGTAATTTCCAAGCTAGATGAGTGCTTACAGGAAGAGTCTCTCCATCAAGGCCATGTGGACAGAAAGCACCCAAGAACATGATGCCTGCTGGGACCAGGGAGGCTTTCCTGCCTCCATGCAGGGCTTTGAAATAAGCATCACTCCCTAGAAACAGCAGCTTTCCCCAAACCCTGGCCTGGGGCAGAATAAAGCAGCCTTCCTCTCCTCTGGCACTGGGGTTACATGAGTGACAGGCAGGGACAACAGACAGGGACATGGGATCTCAAGTCAGTGCCAGGAGAGAGAAGCAGGGGAGGTAAAAGGGGATATATGGGCTGATACAGGTACAGGGAGGAGATATGGGCGGCCCTGATCCCCTGGGAATATTTAGTTCCTAGTTACCAGTTGCCCTCTCCTCTTTAGGGCTGGCAGAAGCACTCTAAAAAGTCTCAATGTCAAGATGACCCTGCCCTTTGCCTTTGGTCCTTGTCCTTTGTCTAATGTACTGACACTATTTCTACATGCCACAGGGTCACCAGATGTACTGGGTTAACTACTCAAGGCAAGTGCTCCCAACTTCTAATAGCAGCGTAACCAACACTGGATGGAGAGGCAGCCCACATCTGTGACGTAACTGAGGCTAGCCGAGAGCTAATACCAGGGTGAAGCTGCTGGCCAAAGTTAATGATACTGAACTGTGTGAGCATCTGCTGAGCTTACGTAGACCTTAAAGGCCTTACAATGAGACAGGTCCATATAGATGCATGGTTACTATACAGAGCCAGCGCCCACACCTCAAGTGGGCCCTTCTTCAGCTTTTTCCTGTGGTTACATTGTCCGATGGGCTGGGAGCAAGTGACCCTTGCACATACAGAAAACAGGTAAGCCACTGCTTCTAATCAGCTTCCCAAGAGGAAGTCAAGCTCGGCCTTGGGAAGCAGCAAGGATAGAAATGTGAAGCCTAGTCTGCCCCATGCCCCAGGCTGAAGTCAAGTCTGTGCCTAGAGAAGACCTCATGGGAGCAGCTGAACAAAGCTCAGAGCAAGTGCCAGGGAAGAAGCTGAATATCCATACAGAAGCAGGAGGTTCGGAGGACCCTGGAGGACAGCACAGCCCCATAGGACGAAGACACACATCACCCAAAAGCACAGGACAGAGCCCTCAAAGAGGAGTTCTACAGGTCCTCTGAAAGCTGCTGGCTCCTCTCTGGCCCCCAGGCCACAGCAGATCCTTGTTCTGTCCCTTCCTGCTCTCATCTGGACTGTCTTCCCATCCATTCCTGTCACTGTAAGTACAGAGCAGTCATTTGTGGAAAGCAGGCATATCTGTACCCTCCCCCTCAGTGTCCCAACATGACACTCTGGGAGGATGACTGGATTCTCTGGCCACACAGAATTCAACAATTCCCCTAAAAGCATATGGTTCTTATTTAGGACACTCAGCCTTAGTTATCATTCGCTGTAGTTATCATTGCCCTCGTAATCATATTGGGACTCTCCCAGGCTGTGCATTTTTATCAGATGAATGGGATCTTGGTATTGGGGAATGGCTAGCTCCCTGGAGGAGTGGCCTGCTGGTGACCCCTGCTCAGGAGAAGCAACCTCACACATGCTAGGAACTAGGTCTTCTCTAGGGTTCCCTCCAACAGCCCTGGCTTTCTTGAACACAGAGGCCTCTAGAACTTAGACAAATTGCTGAAGGTCCCTCTTCAGATAAAATATTCATGAATACATCATCTTGGAGATTAGTAGAAGCAGGGCAAGAACAAAGTCTTTGTGACACTAGGAGAGACTGCCACCTCGAGATCCCCCACTCCTGTCAAACAAGGTCACAGAACAGCCAGCCACTCCTAACCCTGGGTGGGGAATCCAGGACACAGGTCCTAGAAGGTCATCAATTCATTCATCAATTAGCACTAAACCCCTTCATTGAACCACATAGTGAATGCACATGCTTTCAGAGGTCCATGCCCTATGACATCTGCAGCCCTAGCATAGAGAGATTTCTGTTTCAGACCACAGATTCCAGCCACACAGAGAGACTAGTACCTTCATGGAAACCTAGTCATCAGATGTCGTGTATGCTCTGGGCTTCCCTCCCTTGGCTACATGTCCTCTACCACCTACTGCACATAGGGAGGAGCAGTCCTCCCGAAGGTCTCTATTTCACCCTCATCAGTGACTCTATCATCTGTCTCTTTGCACAGGTCCCACATCTCCTCTTAAGAGATAATCAAGGGCTGAGAGACTTTTCCCAGAGGTCCATATGGCCAGGGTTCCCCATGGAGCAGTGACCCCCCCCCCCCGCTGCAGATGCTCCTGTGAGGACAAAGCTGCACACTGCTGGCCTCTAACACATCACAATCTGGACTCCTTGAGGGCTCTGTGGGGACATCACCTAGTGACTTCCACATTGAGAGAACGAAGTCCTAAGCTCTTTTCAGACTTGCAAATGCAGGCTTTCTTAAGCTACCTTGCAAGAAGGCAGAGAGAGACCAAGGACCTTCTACTCAGCTCCAGAGAGCAGGGTCTCAACAGAGCAGCCTGCTGGCCCCATTCCTAGACCCTACTGCCATCCTACAAAGACTTGTGTTACAATTCTCTCTCCTGTGGATGAAGTCTGTGCATAATAAGCAATACCATATGGACAGCACTTCATGTTGTCCACCCAGGGAACATCACTCTGTCTTCCTGAGGAACCCCTGATGCAGTCTCCTTGCTACCACCACAGCAGCAAGTTTCCTCTGCCATTTTCTTCAAAATCCCTTGCTGCAGAGCCTTGCGATTTCCAAGCCCAGTGCTGTTTCTTACTGTTCTATCATCTACTTCTGAAAATCAGATGTGGGCGGGGGCTGGAAGTAAAGTATGAGGATGCTGGGACATGGTCAAGATCCAGATGAGCCTAAGGTCCTGCCTGGTTATCCACATCTTCTATTTCCCAGATGAGCAGCAAGCACTGACCCAGCCACAAGAGGCTGTGATAAGAGGAGACCACAGAGGTCAAAGCTAGTGACCCATCTACTCTGGTATCTGCTTCCTGGTTAACTGTCTTGGTCCCAAGCCTAGTGCCCAGGAGGCCCTCAGAAGAGATGCACATGTACCATAAAGCTAACTTGTTAAAGTGGGGACTCAATGAGTAGGTAGGTACTTTTCACTCTCCAATTACAAAATGGCATAACCAATCAATTCACCTCCAGAATTATAAAGAAAGTTATTCAGAATGGTCATAATGGATTGCTGTGTAGCACCTGCTAGTAATGCTACAGGAAGACCAACCAGATGCTGAGAAGGGAAGGACAAAAAGGCCTTCCTCTGGCCCAATTAACTGTTCTTCTGAATGAGACTCTGTAGATCACTCAGGAACACAGGGCGGTTTGTGGCCCTTTAACTGTACATTCCCATAGAATCTAAATGGCAAAGGCAATGAGCCGCCTGCCCAGCCTGTTGCTAGAAGCTGAAATTAACACTCACCCATCAACAAGCTTTTCAGATTTACTAAAGTCTATAGATGGATGTTCTCCAAAGGCCCATATGCCCAAGGCTCTGTCCACAACCTGAAAACCACTGGGAGGTGGTAGGACCTTTAAGATCAAAGTTTGGTGGGAGGCCTCCAAGCTGGGGCATATACTCTTGAAAATAAGAGTACTCCAGGCCCTTCTTCCTCTCATATCCCAGCCTTGGAGTGAGGTGTTTTCACCCAAGCATGCGATGGTCCCTCACCACAGGTCCAAAGACCATGGAAAGAAATTTCCACTAGAACACACCTAAGTTCATTACCTCAGGCACCTCTGACAGCAGAGGGACACTGATCTCAACATGCCTCACACATTTTTGACTGAAGAGAACTCAAGATATCAGCTCCCAGGTGATCTTGAGAGATACCCAGTGTCAGAACTGTGTGGAAGTGATGGAACCTAGACATCATTCCTCTGGGATGCCCCTGGTCCATACTACTGAGCCCTCACACACCTGACTAAGCAGGCTGAGTAGGCCAGAACTGCAGAGGAAGAAACTGTCTCCTTCACATTCCCCAAGCTTCAAACATGGCAAAGCTGCTAATCTAAACAGGACGAAGAGTGGCAAAGCCCAAAAGGGTACTCCAGACACACCCTAAGCTGGCCTCTCCAATCTTAGGACATGGTGCTGCTACTGCTGCTACTGCTGCTCTCAAGGGGCAGGCTTGCCCTTTCATCTTCTGGCTCCTCCCTGCAAATGTAACTGCAGTGGGCCAAGTCTTGCTGAGTGTTGTGTTTCTATATCCTTATCAGACTGACAGTGATGTATGCTTGCTTCCTGTGGGCGGGTAGGCATGAAGAGCTTACACTCTCAAATCTTAATGGGCTTATGAAAAAGTGTGTTGTACAGAGACCTGCTTCCTCGGGCTTATTAGATTAACCCAATCCATCAGTTCCAATGCCACCTTAGCCACAGAATCCATGCTGTGACACCTAGGAGGTCCACAAGCCATGATTGCTGTCAGCTGGGTATAACAAAGGATGTAGCAGGTGCTAGGAGCCTGTCCTCAACCCTGGATTCCAGGTGCCCTGACACAGCCATAGCTGGTCTTGCCTCAGGCCAAGCTAGCTGTGACTACTTGCCTCTGGACTCTATGCAATGCACAACTGGCTCACTACAGCCTACCACAGTCACCTCACTGCACCTATTCTTTGTGGCAGATTGAGCATGAGGTCCCTGCCTTTAGAATCCCACTCTGTCCTCCTTAACTCCCTAGACAGGAAGGTTCCTGCCCAAGCTGCCAGTGCCTGACTCTTTGTCAACATAAGCAAGGCTATGATTCTGTCATAAGTACCCTTCCCAGGCCAGCTGTGAGCTCCTGGGGTGCTTCCTCAGATACTAAGATGTTGTCCCATGTTCTTATACAGGCTCTCCACGGAACAGGTGTCATGTGATAGATGACAGTGGAAAGACTGGAAGATGGATGAATGTCGATAGCAGACACACCTCCTGGGAGCTCAGAAAAACCTTAGAAACCACAACTTAATCCAACTTCATGGTCTAATGCTGAGAGAATAGACATACTATACAGTGACTTCTGGGCATCTTCCACCTCCCATACACCACTCCAACCTCTGCCAAAATCACTTTCCTTTAAAAGCATTAGAGAAGCCTACACCATGCTTACTGCACACTGGTGTCTGGGGCAGAACCTTCATCCTCCCATGCCTTTACAGCCTGACCCTCCTTGCATCTCTTGAATGTGGCCGAGAATGGCTCCAGCTTGATCCGGGAGTCCTGGGGCACACCACTAAAAGCTAACAGGCTGCTCACATGCATAAGAGCAGATAATTCTTCATCCCGCGCTCCAGTCTACGCTGTCTAGTCTCAATGCCAAATACTACCTGAAATACCTGCAACAACAAAATCCTAGCAGGTAACTAACTACTCACTGCTCTGGGAACCGCACAAGCTCTGTAGTATACACAACAGCGATGCCACAGTTCCCAGGGACAGAAATCTGCCATGCAGCTTCTGGGGCTTTCCATAGCTATAATAGAAGTATCCTCAAGGGCTGGGGTCTCTCAAGGATAGACTGGGGAAGGCTAACAGGCTGCTGTCTTCTAGCCCACCCACATGGCTGAAGGTGGCCTAAGTTCCTGGTGGCTGGGAACACAATTCTTCACCCTGTGGGAGGCTCTAAGGAGTAGCTTATCATAAGCCAGTATGAGTGCAAACAGGAAGTCTTAACTGAGACATGTGTTCTCTATCTGCTGGAAAAATCTTCAAGCCTAACCCTAGTCCACACCAAAGGAGGGACCATTCCAGAAGCTTCCTGAACACCTAGACTCATCTCCAACCCCTGAGCATGGCCTTTGCATGTTTGAATGGACAAGGTTCAGGCCCTGGCAGCATCCACTCTGCATAGCCTACTGTTTCTTACTACAGCCACACAACTCATGTCCAAATGTGAGTGACCCATCCCTAAAGCCTTTCTAGCACTTCTGTGTAGGTACTGATCTTAGTCCCGCCCTAGAACACTTCATCTGCTCCATCCTCAGTAGGCTCCTCTGACATAAAATGTTCTTCTTCACAGATATCCTGTAGAGACCTAAGCACACTGGCCACAACTCAAATCCACTTGTCACTTGCCACCCGTCCCCATGGAACTGCCCAGCTCTAGATGTCTTCCACAGCACTGCCCCTAATACCTGAGACAAAGGAACTGACAACAGCATCTGGTCTGTGGCCTGGCTCACTCACTGGTACATGGTCCTTTGAGATCACAGTCCTCTCTGCAATACTCGCAAGGCCCAGGAGCTCAGGAAAGTCTTCAATAATGTGTGAACTGAGTGGCTTGGGTATCCCCACGACTCTTTCCTGAGTAGTACCAGGGCATATGCTAAATGCACGGAGGCCCTGACTGCAGCTCCCTTCCAACCCACCTCTCTCCGGCACAGTGAAAATGGCTGTGAGGACAGCAAATAAAATGAGGTGTTTCATCTAAGATGTGAACGGGTCAGATGAGAGGGCTGGAGTAGCACAACAGGCCATTCATCATCAAATGACCATCCAAGCACACCACCTTTGTGTGGGCAGAAAGCTAAGTGTCCCCTGCCACGTGGTTAGAGTAAAACAAGATGGCTGGCTGGGCCAGTGAGGACAGTGGCCTGGGATTGGATTAACTGACCTCCTCACCTGCAGCCCAGCACCCAAAGGACAAATTCCAGGGTTGCTGTCATGCCCAGGGCTTAGTCTGGGGGGAGGGTGCTTCTGGTATTGCTAGATCCTTAACCTATAGAGCACCTCAAAAGCAGCTCTCACAGGATGAAAATCTTTTAGCCATGAGGAGCACCAGCCAATCCATGACTGTCCCACCTGGTGCCAGCCTTTGCGTTAAGACAGCAGAAAACCCTGAGGGACACATATCTGCATGACCCATGCTTGTTCCATTCAAAGACAACTCATTTCATCCATTTCCTGGCCACAGTCTCTCTCATCCAGGGGCCTGGGACAAGGTGCTTATCAACAACCTTCCCTTGGCATGTGTCCGTCCCAAGAGGATCTTAAGCCACACTGTAGGGATAGCCCAGCCAATAAACACCCAGCTATACAGAGTGACTGCTCAACTGTTGTCTGAGGATAGCTCTGGGCTTCCAGTGCCAGAAAAGGCAGCTCAGCTCTGGAAAATGGAAACACGCTGATTTAAAAGCATATGACCAGGGGCCTATCCATTCAAAAAAGAGCTCTGATACAAAGGAGTTGATTCATGGCAAAATTAAATTTCAGGAAAATTAACTCAACGAAGAGGTCATGAGTAGTCTCAAAGTCTGAATGCCAACTGAGTACTTCAGGGAAACAGTGCAGAACATGGCTGAGCTGAGCTGACTTCTGTCTGCTCAAAGTGTGATTGACTTGATACCTGCTTTATTCATAATGGGACAGAACTGCAAGGAAGTCTGAGCTTAATGAGCAGGCCCGGGTCATGAACAGCCTAAGCAATCACAGGAATGAGAGCATTTGCAATTTATAGGATATTAGGTTTTGTTTCCTGTCATCCAACAGAAAGCTAATCGATGCACTCGACTGACAGCTACTTCGGCCAAACAGCTCCAGGTAAGGCTTTAATTCCTTCCCAGCTAGTATTACTGAATGCCAAGTCCGAGATGAAAACCCGACAAATCAGGAGCTTGCTCTGCCATGAAAACACACCCAACCACACAGCTCACAGAACACTACCACATAGACCTCTATGATGGCACCAGAGAGCACAGGAAGCAGAGCAGACAGAAGGCAGTTGTGATGTAGCGGGTGTATGAGCTAGTTGTCCCACTGCTTCAACAAAATACCCAGCAAAGCAGCTTGAGGGAGGATGGGTTTGCTTGGCTCACAGATCAAGGGTGCAGGCCATCATGTTGAGAAAGTCTCAGGACATGAGGCAACTAGTCATATGGCATCTGTAGTCAGGAAGCAGCGAGCAATGGATGCTGTGGTTCAGATCCCCTTCTCCTTTTCATTCAGTCTGTCAGTTGGGAGGAGTCTTCCCACCTCAACCTAACCTACATAAGCCCTAGACTTGATAGCCTAATCATAAATTCTCTCTCTCTCTCTCTCTCTCTCTCTCTCTCTCTCTCTCTCTCTCTCTCTCTCAGGTAGGCCCAGAGGCTATATCCACAAAACTGACATTTCCTGTGTGGGCACACAAATGCACCACCAGCACTTAGAAAGAAGGGTGATGCTACCATTCAAGAGAGTTCCAAACTCAGAGATGATAGACACAAGGGCCCAACAGCACCCTAGCCTGTGGGAAAGATGCAGCACCCAGAACCAAGTCCTGCACTTTCTAAACCAAAGACCCCCCCCACAAAGGTTTAGTCTTGTTGTACAAGGGTCCTGCCTGCCCCAACCTCTGTATGCCCACATGCAAGGTTCTAACACTGAGTACCACGCAAAGCCTGGACACATGCCATCCAGAGCGCTATCGTCTAAACCTGGCCCAGCACCAATGCAGTGCCCACTTTGCTAAGCCCTGGCACAGAGCCCATCCAGGGCTCTCATAGCAGGGAGAACTTGATCTTTTACTATAAAAAAGACACTCACTTGGTACTTCCTTCCTAGCTTTCTGTGGCGGTCTGATGCCTCTCCCTAGGCTGCAGTGCCTGCTTCTATAAGCCAATGCCCACACCCTATGCACACATAGGGAAGCTTCAGCAGACCTCACACACAAAATGAAAAGAGACTAGAATAAGCAACGGACACTCAGGGGAGCCAAGGTGGATGCTTCCGGAAAACTCAATCTCCTCAAGACATGAATTTCATCAAAACTGGTGAAGAGTGGAAAATTTCATATTGTGCTGCATCTGTCTGAGGATTTCTTTAAATCTTTATTTTAAGTAACTCAAAACATAGACAACACGTGAGTCCCGAGTGTGAAGTTTCTACTAGAGCTGCTCGGATGTACAGCAAAGGTACATGATTACTCGGCCATACTTACAGTTTAACTCTGCTTAAAATGTAAATTGCCAGTGAGAATGGGAGGGGACTGTCACCAACCAGCTGGAGTGCCATCAGGTGACAAGGAGAATCTTAGGAAGTCCTTTTCCTTGCTCTACATATAGCCAGATGACAGGAACACCTGAGTTAGATTTTTTTTAAAAAGACTTTGATGCAATGGAGAGGATATTCTGCAGGGATCCAGTGTAGGGGCAGACAGGGTGGGCTGGGGCCATGGGCCGGGTGCTCACCTGGTAGGTGTCCCACAGACGGATGGTGCAGCGCAGGGGCAACTCCCTCATCAGCAGGTTGTTCATCCAGCGGAAGGCAAACTGCAGGTACCGCACCTCATGCCCGTCCAGATGCCGGTGGACCCGCTCTGCACAACACAAACACAGGCTGTCAGGGGAACCTTGGGGGCAAAGGACTAACTCCATTAAGGAAGAACTCCACAGTCCATGCTTCAGGAGGAGAACAATTAAGGGGCTGGAGAGATGGCTCAGTGGTTAGAAGCACTTATTGCTCTTGCAGAGGACCTGGGCTCAATGTCCAGCACCCAGATGGCAGTTGACAACCATTTGTAACTCGAGCATCACACTTCTAGAGATCTCATCCTAACCCAGGCACCATCCCTCCTGTACACAGACCCAGCAGACCTGTTCCTGCCCAGACCAGGCAGCCTCTAGATGCAGGACTAAGTACTAAAAACAACTGGGTGTCACAGAGAACCAGGCTCTTCCAAACATTGTCCCCAAAGGATGGACCCTGACTTATTTAGGGTTACTATTACTGTGATGAAACACCATCATCAAAAGCAACCAGGGGAGGGAAAAGTTTAATTCATTCACAGCTTCATATAACAGTTCATTAACAAAGGCAGTGAGAGCAGGACCTTGAGCAGGGCAGGAGCCTAGAAGCAGGAGCTGATGCAGAGATCATGGAGGAGTGCTGTTTGCTGGCTCGTTCACTATGACGTATGCTTTCTTAAAGAACCTAGGACCACCAGCCCAGGAACGGCACCACCCACAATGGGCTAGGCCCTCCCCCATCAATCACTAATTTAGAAAATGACCTACATTCAGATCTTATGGAGATGTTTTTCTCAATTGAGGTTCCCTCCTTTTCAGATAATTTTAGCTTGTATTAAGTTGATATTAAATTAGTCACCACAGACCCCTACCAGCTAACTACTGGCTATGTCTCAAAAATAAGGCTTTCCCAACCACTGAAGGGAGAAAGCCTGTCCTATGCCTGTTCTGAATCTTACAGATGAGCCACTTCTGTGTAAGAATGTGCATACTTAACTGGGCTGCTGTGGCTGAGAGGCAGCCAGGCCCACAGGAGGTAATGATGGGCTGGTCCTAGAAAAGCAGGCCTCAGCAGGCAGGCAGTTCCTGCACTCTCAGCCCTCTGCTGTCCTCAGCTGACCAGAACAGCTGGGGCAGGACGCTCATGGGACTAAGCCACAGTTTGGCGGAGCTTTGTCCCCTTAGAGTCCATGTGTTGGAGGCTGGGTCCTTGGTATGCAATGGAAGAGGCGGTGAGACCTTTAAGAAAAAGGTTTTGGAGGAGGTCCTTACGTTAGGAAGACTTGCCCTCGGGAGACTAGAACGCAGCTCTCACAGAGTCGTGGTTGGTTCTCAACAAGAGGGCTGTCACAGAAGAAAAGCCTGGCCGCTTTCTGACCTCCTCTTGGCTCCTGTTCTGCAGCATGAGCTGTCCCTCTCACAACTTTACCACCACTGTGATGACACGTGTCCTCATCAGAGATGAACTGTCGCTAGTGTCCTATGCGTGAATTTCTGGAACTGAGAGCTAGCCTCTTTTCCTTCTAAGTAAGCAGTTTCAGGTATTTCATCACAGTATTAGCAAACAGGCTGGGTGTAGAGAGAAAACTCAGCGATCAGGCCCTTATTAATGATGGGAAATAGAAAGCAATTCAAGATCAGTTACAACAAGACAGTGCGTAGCTACAGGATAGAGCTGGTGAGAGCAGCCATGCTCCCTCCAGGCTTTACAGAGGCTGGGGCAGCGTACTAATAGAGTAAAGGGCCCTGAGAGTTTGAGGGAAGGGTTCCAGGAAGAAGGTGATGGCCCTGAGACCTCCCCCTCCAGGAAAGTGCTTCTGATCCAAGAGGCAGAAGGACACAGAGGTCTCTGTATTTGCCATATGCTGCTTCTGCAGGAAAAGACTTAAGAACTAGGGTTCCGGCCCAGCAGAAAGAGGCCTAACCCTATCATGCTGCTGGGCAATGGGGCTGCCCACATGCTACTCTTCCAGCTGATTCCACTCACTGCAGATGCCGGATTCTGTTTATTCAAGAAGTCTGGTACAGACCTGTGCAAACAGGATTAATCAACTTCCTAATTTTATAAAGGTAATTTTTTTTTAAGAAGACAGAAATTCTTTCCAGCTTGAAATTAGCTGCAGTTACACAACTCAACTGACAGAAGACCCAAGGGCTCAAGTGGCTCTTCATCCCAGCAACCTCTGCAGCTCCCAAGGGCGCATCCTGCTGGGACAGCAGCAGCCTCGGCTGTGGCCCAGCGCACTGAAGCAGGGCGCTGCAGTTGATGTGAAATTCAAATCTGATGAACCCTTGCAAACCAGCAGTTTAGAAAATGACTGAATTTACTGAACAAGGTTCTTTCTACACAGGAGCTTGAGGGATGAGCTTTCATGAATAGGCAGGTGGCTGTTTGGGAACCCACAGCCCAAGGGTGGTGGCAGCACTGGGGAGGAAACCCTGGCATCTGGAAATGGCAGGCAATGAGGGCAGCCTGCAGGGCAGTGTGGCTGATACTAGAGCAGGTGTCCCAGGCAGGTGTCCTGGTCCCACTGGTCACTCCCAGCCAGTGATCCACTACTATCAGGCTACAGCCAGTCTCACTTCCACCTTCAGCTGTCCTGAGGACATCAGTATAGGGGTCATCAGACAATCCATCATCCCCTCCTCAGATGGACATACAAAGTGACTGCCAGGTCATCATGGTTAGACTCAACTTCTCCAAGGTAATAGTTTCCTTGGAGACATAGAGATGGTCTCCTTGGAGACTCTGTGTCAAAGAACAGCTGATGCTGGAGATCTCCACCGAAGATTCAGAGAAGGTAAAGAGGAGAAAATGAGCCACCACAGGGACTGACACCCAGGAGCCATAGCCTCCTACTGGCCACATTCTACATGTAGTACCAGCAGCCCACCCACCACGGGGAAGGTAGGAATCTTAGGACCTGGAAAACAAACAGTCCTAACATGCACCCTACAGGCAGGTAGCACCTTTCTAAGACAAAGTGGCAAGAAACTACTCTGAAAAATTAAACACATTTCTGGACTATTCATCATTGGAGTAACCTAGCAGAAGAGGGAAAACCAATCCTTTCTGCCCTATAAAAATCAGGCACGGGGACTAGCCAGCTGCAGCCCCCAGGTATGGCTGACTTGGTGAGGGCAGGTTCTACCAGAGGCTTATGATAGGTCCAGGTGGTCACCCTGCAGAATGACCACAACACAACACTGACAGCTTATGTTATTGCTTATGTGCCCTCATAAGGGCACAGGTCAACTCTTGCAGGGGAAGGTTTGCAGGGCATCATTCCCAGAGAGGATACACAAGGAGCCCTCTACACCAGGGCTATGTTCCTCTCCTCTAAGAGCCAAGCAGGACAAGTCTATCCCCGCTCTCTGTCACCAAGCTTCTGAGCACTCGGTCTTCTCATCTGCTCAACATGGGACCCTGAACTCGTAGGAGTTTGCTAAAGGGCAAAGGCCACAGATGTTAGGTGCTGAGACCACACATGAGATCGTGAGGACCCTGTGAGTATTTGTGGCCAGTGTTCTACTGTGTGGGCTAAGCACTGCCAGGTGAAACCATTGACTCTGGCAGAAGGAATGCCTAGCCTGTAGCTACCTGGACAGTATCCTTGATCATAGGGAAGTGGCCATTTTTCACTGACTGCATACTACTTGGGAAACAGGTAATGAATGTGAAAGTGGACCAGCCACCAGCTCCCAGCCAGCTTCTAATGTGCACAATGAGTCTCTGGCAGGGGGCCTCCTATTTTGAACATAGTGTAAGACAGAGTGCTAAAATCTAGGCATGACTTCCAGTTTGTATACATCAGAACTGCGAATGTGTGTGCTAAAATGACTCCTTTCTCCTGTTTTATAAGTGACCGTGAGCTCATGCGCTCTCACTGATAAAAGAATCTGGTCAGCAGTAATTCCAAAACCGGAATTTCCATTTCACTGGCAATCAGGGTTCAAGCATAATGAATGAGTGGGCAGACATAATTACTATCATCTTTCAAGCCGAAATGTCCTGTGTGGCAGGGCACCGTGCACTGCTGTAAAGTCATCAGACAGGACAGCAACCACAGCCTGCAGAGTGCTGTCCTCTGTGCTTTCAATGGTGGGCCCACGAGCTGAAATCCTGTAGAAAGCATCTAGTCTTCTGGACTGCAAGTGCAGTAAATTATGCAAACACACAGCACCCTGGAGCTCCCGCTACAGGTTAGCAGTATTGACACTGGACCAGGCAACAAAGATTTATTTGCGCAGAGCAGACACAATGGCCCACATTTAGATATCCGACAAAGAAATCTCTCTCCCTGTGCTGCGCTGCGGGCTGGCGGAACAGCACCTGCTTTGCTGGGCCTGGCTGGAATGAGCTTTGATTAAAGGGAAAGATTCTGATCATCTCATCGGTTAGGAGGATAAAAAAGGAACAGAAACAAGAGCAACCAACGGTCAACACGGGGCCTCTGCAACCGAAAAGCTGCTTCTCTAACTCTGCAACAGTCAGGTCCTAAATGGGTGCTGCACCCAACACACCTGCCAGCTAGAGGACCTGGGGACCTGCTGTGTCACAGTGACAGGATGAGAGGCTAAACCAAGAACCAGAGAGAAAATCCTGCCACCCAATCTCAGAAAACCACACTGGAGGTGACAACAGCAGCAATCACCATCCCTGAGAAAACAGGCAGGCTTCCTCTCAGCAAGGCCATGGAGCCGAGCTCCAGCAGAGTGTGCTCAGAAGAATGAGAAAAGGGTTGGAAGTGGGTGGAGATTCAACACAGATGGCTTACAGCAAGCAAGGGCTATGGCGTCACAGCCCAGGGCTGTGCAAGCAGGACGATGGAAACCAGGGCTGTGGGGATCTGGGCTGTGAGGACCAGGGCGCTGAGGACAAGGTCTAAGCAAAGCAGCCTACTTCCATCACCTAACAGAAGAAGACCTTACTATCTCAGAGCTCCAATCAAGGAGGGCAGTTCTTGCTCCTTCCTGACCTAAGAGGATAGAAGAGAGAGGCAAGGCCCCAGGGATGGGAGGCTGGGTTGAATGGGCATCTGGCCAGTCCTGAAGCTCAGGCCAGGCTCAGTTCTGCTCCTGGAGATTATCTGGTTTAGGAAAATCAGAATGCCTGGGCAGTGCCCAGGAACACAAGTGACCTGTACTGCCACCTAATGAGCTGCAACACTTCCCACAAATACGTCACTACACTCTAATAATGGTCAGACAACTTCCTCAGGGGGGAAAAAAAAAACATTTTTCCTCAGAAATCTTAATGGAAATCAATAGGAAATCAGATTTATTTAGAAAATTTTAACACCATTTCGGAAATGTGCTGATCAGGCAAAAAGAAGTTCCAACATTCTCATCTGCTACTCCTGAGCCAAGCACAGACCAGAGATGCTGCAGGGACTACCTGCCCTTCAAAGGCATCCCAGGAGCCCAGGAGGCAAGAGGAGAGCCTGGTAAGTTGTAGCCTCATGAGGAGTTCACCAGCCCCTGTGCTGGGTCCTAACAAGGGGCTTTGACAACCTTGCCTTGTCTCTGTTATACTAATGGTTTCCTGGTAGGTACTAGACAGCTCTGGGGTGGGGACCGGACACCTAAAGCAGGAGCCTTGCTGGACCCTGGGAAGGAGAGGGAAGGTGGAGTGTGAGCTTCGCTACATACCCACGATGCACTTGCCACACCCACAATGCACCCCATGGCAGCTCTCAGGAGCTGGCTTGGTGGAGACTGCTTGGACAGCAGTCCAATTCAGTGAAGAGGTAATGGTCCTGATACCACAGGGACAGGCATGGAGCTCCCTAGAACAAACTCTACCCCATGCATCTCTTCACTGGGTTGACCCTCCTGGCCCATGACCCCACACTAAAATTGGAGTGCTTCCTGGATCTAATGAGCCACTCCAAAAAGCTAGCCAGCTTTAAGGGCTGAGGACACCGTTGAATTCTGACCCAGTCAGTAAGAAATGCCCACTGCCTGGGTACCAGAGTATGGCTGGCATGTGGGAGGAGAGTGGCCATGGTGGCCTCATCCTGTCACTTGTGAACTCTGACTCTAATTCTAGATGGATAGCATCAGAAGTATGGTGGCCACCAGGGTAGGTATTCAGAGAATAAATATACTTCATCAAATGCCCCAAATGGGCTGATATCCCCCAACAGACTGTAGAGTAGAGGACAGATGCATTCCTTCAAAACAATTCCCCCAAGGGTTATTTTAACAAGGCCATCAAAGCACATGACTGCTGTCTTTTTAAGGTGCTCAACACAGTGTGTTGGTGAGGGCAGTCAGACCCAGACGGTACAATGTTTCAAGGCAGGCAAACTTGGCATGGCCAATTCAGCCCCAGGAAGGAGCCACAGTATACTCAGTCGTGGGCCTTGCCATAAGAAGACAATACCTCTCATTCTTGGGACCCCAGTGAACATGAGCACAGAATATAATTAAGCCTCCTGGCAGGCTGTATAGCATCAGCGTGTATCTGACACCACAGCACACGGTCGTCTCATCTCTGGAGAGCCATTAAGGTCTATTTTTTGACAGTAACATACTCTAAAATACAGGTTCTTCTTTAGCTACAAAGAGCTGAGACAACGAGGCATTAGATCACTCTTGCTTCACAGATGTGCTCATAAGCATCTCGATAAGACCCTCCAAGACAGTGTTACCATCACACCAGAAAGCAACAACCAGATTGGGGTGGAAAAGGTAACACTGCTTCCTGGATGCCCAGCACACAGTAGGTCTGACTGCACTCTCCATGACAGATCAGCTAAGCCTGCAGAGTAGCTAGAAGACAGCCCCATGAGGCTTAGTTCCTGACTCCTCTCCATTCAACGTGTGTGTGTGTGTGTGTGTGTGTGTGTGTGTGTGTGTGTGTGTGTGTGCGCACACGCGCGCACGCACGAGTGCGTGCGTGCACACATACACAGGCATGTGCACATGAAGGTGATATTCGTGTACGGAGCCCATCTGTCATTATCAGCTGGCTTCTTCAATCCTGCCCTACATTTTTTAAGACCTGGAGCTCAGAAATTCAACTGAGCTGGCCGGCCAGTGAGCCCTAGACATCTTTCTGTCTCCACTTCCCCATATCTGGGATTGAAGTTACGCACTACCACACCTAGCCTTTTTACATGGGAGAGTCGGGGTCTGAACTCAGGTTTTCATGCTAACATGACAGGCACTTTACCAGCTGAGCAATCTGCCCAGGCCTTGTCCCATACAACCCTCAGGAGATGCTACAGTAAAGATCCGAAAAAGGACCGTAGCATCTGGAAGGCAGCTATGCTCACTCTGGATGGAAGCATCCGAAAAGCACATTTTAATTTTGATATCTGTCCAAATCTCCTTATGCTTGCTTCCTGGTTTGGATGGCTTTCTAAGAAATCACCTCCAGTATCTAACTTCACTACAGTCACTGTTCCTTCAAGCTATAGACCCTGAGGTTTAAAGGGCCTCACCCACTCACTTTTTAACATGGAAAAGGCATGCCACAAGTTCCTTACATGGGTGTATTCTGCCAATGAATTTCCTTCCCATCTCTGTGGAAATCAATTGTCCTTATGTGCGGCTCCCTCTGAATGCTCTTCCATCCTAGTAGTCTTTAGCTCGGTGTCAATAATGCATGGCCTTGGTCACCCACCACTCAGCCAAACCTGGACCTGCCATGTTGTCCATCTTGTTGGGTATATCTAGGTATGCCAGGGGCTCTGTGTCTACCTGTGAACTACAAGATCAGCATGCCTTTTTCTGCAGGAAAGCAGGCTGGGATTTTAACTGGGATTGAGCTGAACGTGTAATCAGTTAGGGGAAAGTGTTATTTAACACTCTGGCTTTCCAAGTCTCTGGGCATGATTGGTCATTCTGAATTTCCTCAGCTGTACTTTTGTAGCCATCTTGTGTTTTCCCGAAAAGCTTCACATTTGTATGCTATAGTAACCGGTGGTGACTATTCACTCCCAATTGTAGTATCTATGTGTGTACATGTATGTACATAGGCACTCAACCTGGAATGTCATATACCTCAGAAGGTGCCATCCACATCCACCTGGTTATTTTTGAGACAAGGTCTCCTGCTGGCCTGGAACTAACTCACCAAGTAAGTAGGCTGGGTGGCTAGTGAGCCCCAGGGATCTGCCTGCCTCTGCCTCCCCAGCACTGGGACAACAAGCACACACCACCATGCCTATTCTTTTCATGTGAGTTCTGAGTGTCAAACCCAAACCCACCAACCGAGTGATCTTCGCGGCCTACTCAGTTGCTGATTTCTCCTTGCTATTACGCAGAAACACTATTTCTGTGTGCCAGCCTGTTGTCCTGAAGCCTTCCGAAACTCTCCTCTGGGTTCAGGTCAGTTCTTTTGTTGTCTCCACCAGCTCTCAAGAGATGAAGGGGTTTCCTTTCTCCTTTTCCAGCCTAGAGGCCATTCATTCATGTGTGCTTCCATTTGCTGCTTCTGCCTCTGTGCACTGGCTGGACTACCTGTACGCATGCTGAATAGAAGCAGTGAGAATGAAGAGGTCTGTAGAAAGCATTCAGACTCACATTGCTTGTATGAGTTCAGCTGCGGGCTTTTGCAAAAACCCTCTGGCAGAGTTAGGAAGTTCCCCTCCACTCTCGGATTACTGCTGGCTTTCATTAAGAATGAACACTGGGCTTTGTCAAACGTTTCTCCTGCATACACTGAGATAATTTTATGGGTCTGTCCTTTTTTGATATTTTAACATAATGGACTATATCAGAGGCTTTTCAACAGTTAAATCAGCCATGCATTCGAGGATACAGCACATGTCACAATGATATATTATTCTTTTAATGCCATGTTTGATTTGATTTGCTAAAAGTTTTGTTCAGTTATGTTCCCAGTGGATACTAGTCTGTAGTTTTTTCTTTAAAAGCACCTTTTAAAGTTTGGAATAAGAGATACACCAACCACATGGAATAACCTGGGGAGCATGTGCCCTGTTTACTTTCTCAGCAGCCTGGGTAGAATCAGTTATTCTTTGCTGAATGCTTTCCAGTGGAGGCCCAAAGTCTTCTCTGAAGGAAGATTTAAGCTCTGGCTCATTTGCTTTCAGAAATTTGGGGATGTTCAGAACACCCGCTTCTTCTAGGGCTAGCTGGCTGTGTCATTCAGTTAGAACACACACTTCTTCTAGGGCTAACTGGCTGTGTCACTCAGTTTTTAGAAAACTATACACATTTCATAACATTGTCAAATATATTGTCAAAATGTGAGTGACAGTCCCTATTTTCTTCATGCCTAGGGGGCCTGCACAATGGTGACTGTCCCAGCCCTCATATTGGCAAGCTGTTTGTTTGTTTTCCTGAACCGTTGACTATAAACATCTGTTTATTGACTTTTTTTAAACAAGCTTTTGGAGTCACTCCACCTAACTACCCACCCCAGTCCTTAGGTCAGCAGTTGAGGTCCCTGATTTAATTCAGTTCTCCTTCAGGAACAGGTGTCTAGTACTATGTGTTTCCCTCTACCCACTGCTTTGTCTGTGTTTGATGAATTCTTTGCTGCTGTATTTCTGAATTTTCCTGTTCACTCATGTCAAAATGCTTCCTAATGTCCCTTGTGATGTCTCCTATGGGTTACTCTCACTGGTTACTTAAAGGGATATAGACTGATTTAGAAATCATTGGGCATCTCCCAAATATCCTCCAGATTTCTACACTAGCTCCGTTGTTCTCAGAGCATATTGCACATTCCTTAAATCCTCTCAGCTTCCCTGAGATGTCTACTGTACAGATGTGTGTGGTAAGACACACATCCTGGGAGCTCTCTAAAGGTCAAGCAGTTCACCCTTGTGTGCTTTGCACAGCCTCATGTGCAGCATGAGGACCTGTGACACCAATCCATCCCTCCCCTGCCGGCCTGGTGCTGTGCTTTCCTGATTCTCCTCTCCGTCTCTCCACACAGCAGTTGTCATTGTCACTGTTTCCACTTTAACTTTCTAGTTCTTCCTGGTCTCTTTGGCATTCTTTGCCTTTTGGTCTGAAAAGTGTTGACTTTGCCTCCATTTCTGGGATGCTTTTTTCTGGCTAGCAACTTTGGGGTTATCCTTTCAGTGGGCTGAACATGTGACGCTACTGCATCCAGTCTGAGATGTTCCTAAGTCATCTGCCATGGCCGTGAACTTGTCCGATTCCCTTTAGAGTTTTCTTTATCAGTGGGCCGAAGCACGTTGATGTGATGAAGGATTCTCTGCTAAAAACACGCATATACTGGTCTGCCTTACATTGCATAGTTGAGCTGCATTTGTCAGGATTCCATGTACCTGCTGAGGCAAGACCCATGCTGAAGCAAGATAGATGCTAAGGCAAGGCATGTGGAGGGACGTAATGTTTGGAGAGTATAGACAGGTGACAGAGTATAGACATGGTGACAGACTATAGACATGGTGACAGAGACAGTGTTTGGCTTGCTGCTACAGCTAGCTGTGCAATGCTTGTGGGTCTTGCTGATCTTCACTTCCCTGAAAGGGGCACAGCTGAGACTTTCTCCTGGCATTCCTCCTGGTCCCTCCTGCTGACTCCAGCTGAGGCTGAGGCCTGGCTGTCTCTGCTAGGTCATGTCACCGCTGTTGCTAACCTGACTCTGCCAAACTGGACTGCTGGTGTATCCGTGAAGTGTTTGCAACTGGATCGAGCTGCTGCTGCCTGCTAACCTGTGAACTGAACTGCTGATTTCTCCACAACACAGAAGGCATTTACTCTAAAGAACCTTTCTAAACAGGTCCACTATCCCATATGCTTTCTTTCCCGCCACCTCTGGTGGGTAGTGGGCTCCAAGGGAAGGAAAAATGTTTAAGAACCATCATTAAAAATAAGGTTTGAAAAAACCTAAAGTTACAGAAAACCCTTCTGAGCTCTGCTCGGTGTTCGCAAGTGTGATGCCCGTTCCCAGCTCGGGCTCCCAGGACCAGACTCCTCACGTGGAGGCTTCTGGCCTTGCTTCTGTGGTTATCCTTGCAGGCCCTCACAGAGCACATCTGGTCATCCTCTGTGCTGCCTTTCCTCTTAGCCCCGCCCTTCCTCACGCTCTGCTGTCTGACAAAGATCACTGAGGTCTTCGTAGGTCCCTCCTCGTTGTGCCTAGAGACACAATCACCACAGACTGATGACAACACAGCCTTGTGGTTCAGTTTTGAAGTAGGGCTTCACAGAGCTGCAAATAGGGGTGAGTTTGCATCCAGAGGCTGGCCTGAGGAGATCCTGCTTTAACGTCACAAATGTTGTGCTTGGCAAGATCCACTTGCTCACAGCTGTATGACTAAAGACCCCAGCTGTGCTGACTGCTGGCTGAGGCCACCTGCAGGCCCTGGCCACATGAGCTTCTCCAACCAGCTGCTCCCTTCAGGATCGAAGAGCATGCCCAGTACCACTTTGCAAGGTGGAATCTCAGAGGAAGTGATGAGAAAGGCCTCCTGCCAGCACTGCCATCAAGACACAGGTGTCACCAGAACTACAGAACTGCTGATACACAAGAGACAGGAATACCACCACGCAGGACATAGCTCTACTAATGGGCCACCTTAGGGTCTGCCATCACTTCATGCCTGCTCCTCTCTGCAGCATGGCCAAAAGTAGGGGTCTCACTCACCAGAGTGCAGCTCATGGAACACCCAAGACTGTGAATGAGAGAGTTCAGGGCCACTCTGCCAAACGGGCAGCTCCAAATGACAGGCTAAGACCCTAACTAAACTGAGGAAGACACAGAAATGCCCAGCCAAAGGAGCATAAGAGCCTAGACACATGACAGGTCAGCTCCTCAGAGTCAACCCTGACACAGCCACAGTGAGGCTGAAGCAGCCACGTTCTCAGGACGTACTTCCCCTCTGCTGCACCAGCTTACTGCTAGGAACATAGCCACCACGAAACTGTCTGAGCTGCAACCTAGACCCAAGACCTCCCTGTGCCAGCTACTGGTGTCTGCTCAGCATTCAGACTCAGCACATCATAGCCCTGCCTGCTCCTGACTTCCCTGTATCCCACAGAGCCAAGTACCTGGAGGACGGAAGATGGAGAACAGACAGGAACAACTATCTGTAACTTCTATGCTGGCCTTAGTAATCAGCATGGCACCTCACTGTAAAACTGGGCTCTTTTCCAGGTTCAGGACCCAAGGAACAAGACAGGAAAAGATTTCCATGGTAGCAAGAGGGTCAGTTGGGCAGACATAACAGTAACTGCAGGGTGGATGAATCAAGATAGAGAGGAAAGGACCAAGGCTTATGAGGAGGGTGGATAGATGGGTGAGATGGAGCATCTTCAAAGTACTATGTGATAAATACCCACATGGAAGCCCCTAGCAGTACCTGAACTTCATCTGTCACTTTCTACAGTGAAACTGGGAGCCTTGAAGGTCAGACCCTTCTGTAAAGACCCAGCATAGCAGCAACACCTAGACCCAGCCATGGGGCATGAAACTCAGGGTTTCCAGAGATGCTAGGACATACATGCCATCCCCAACATGGCAGCATCCAGGAGCAAAACCTCACATCATAGCTATTCTTGAGCAGCCTCAGTGTTTGTTATCAGCCACCAAAGACACCAACTAGTTGAAGCACCATCCAGAAAGCTGATTACCCCTGCAGCATTTGGTCAACAAGCCAAAGCCCCTTTAAACACTGAGTTCCTGGGGTCTGCTTTTATAAGAATAAATGTATATTTGAGAGTTTGCTATAAATGTCATTTTAAGAGCAGCATCTCTCATGGTCATCATCATAGCCAAAGGTCTAAGAGGCACAGTGCCTAATTCTGGGATCCAGTGCTGAAAAAAGTCCACCTCTGGATGGGAGAAGGGTGGCTCATGGGCTGGGAGGGACCTTCAAAATATTCATTTGTCCTTGATCCCTCAGGCCCTGCCACAGGCCCCTGCCAATGCAGCTACTTAACTGGGGGGAGGGAGGGGTGTGTGAGGAGTCCAGGTTTTACCTCAAGAAAGAGAAAACACACAGCCCCTCTCCAGCAGCCATGAACAGGAGGATGCTGGGGACATTTCAGAAGCAGATCTGATGGCCTACATTCAGGCCAAGACTTTTCTTCTTGAGGTCAGGGTGAATCTCTGTACTTGGAAGTCTCTGTTTACAATGCAATTAACTGGTCTCAGCTCAGCAATAAACCCTGAAGATCAATCTCAGCATGGGGGCCACAGAGATACCATCATCTGGTCCAGAGCTTGCTGGGCTACATTCTCTTACACTTTATTGCCCATGGCGGACACAGCGCTTCCAGGTGGTAAACACTCCACACTTGGTGCCCATCACAGTTCTGCCTCCTTGTCCCAGAACATCTCAAATGGTTGGCGGGAGCAGTGAAGAATCAATCCCAAGGGACAGCGGCCTGGGTCTCCGTGGGGTCTGGTCCTGCCCTCCCACCTTGCAGTAACTGAAGCAGTTTGGCTTTCCCACAAGTCATGAAATGGTCTGGGTGGGGGAGAGGAGACATGCTGTGGGCCTTCCTTTCCAACAGCACTGCTGTGCAGCTGTGCTAAGGACGGCCTGGGGAGAGGGCTCTCAGAACAACTATTAATGTCCTAATGTAGGACAGAACGTCCTCTGCAGTCACGAGCCAACTGCCCATCGGCATGAGGCCTTAAAATGAGGGGGGAGGGGGAAAGGAATCCTGTTCTGCAGGAGATTTATGTATGGACAGACCAGAAGGCCACTTTCCCGGGATCCTTGGGGTGCTCCTACTCTCTATGTGGGATGATAAACCGACCCTTGGTGTTAATAGAGCCTTCAACTTGTTCTGGAACAGTACTGAAGATGAGCTTGTACTGGGAAGGAAGGGGAAGAGGTAGCAGAGCCCACAGACAGCAGGGAAGCGAAGGGTGAAGGAGGGCCCCAGGGGCAGGGACAGGCTGCTATTCCAGGGTACCACTTTAAAAGTGGACATGGAGAAGATGGCCTGTTGGCCTGAAACCATGACCCCAAGACAATCATGTGGACTGAAGCAACCAGACACTTAAAGCAAAAGCTGGTAGAAGAGCAATCCAGAAAAAAAAAAAAAAAATTCAAAGCATGGGCTGGCTCCAGGCTCTCAGAATGAAGGAGGCCAAAGACCCATATGCTAATTCACAGAACCTCCAAATCAGGCCTTGAGAGCAGGGATGTTCCAAAGGGATGGAGGGACAGCTCCAGGTGGCAAATGTCATCACTGTCTCCACAGATCATGACTGCATAAGCAGGAGAGCATGACGCTCTGCCCAAAGTGATACCCACTTAGAGGAAAGCCAGGAAGCCCAAGGGGCATATAGGTAAATGGGCATACAGACACAATAGTCACAGTACTGGGGACACAATCCTCAGAGGAATATAAGCAAGCACTCAAGACTGTCTCTTGCCTAGCCCTGACCACTGTGGCATGTTCCTGGAAAAGCCCATGGGTTAGGGTTCACACAGGGCTTCCTCTGCCCACAGGCACCTCCTTAGGCTGTGGCCTGGGCCCATAGGGACCTCATTTACACATGTGCTTTTCAATCGGCTTGTCTGCATGTCTCAAATGAAACACCATCATCATTTCCAGCTTAGAGTCAGCCTTTGTGAGGCCTAATGAGGCTGCACACTGGAGACGGACTGCTGTGTGACAAGAGGACACAGTAAGGACTGCCCGGGCCTGAGCCACACTGCTGATTTATCCTCTGCTCTCTGACTGCTTACCTTGTCGGGGTAATAAAAATATTTTCACTCAGCTGGTAATAAAACTGAATCTAGTTTACTAGCTGTAACTGAATCCTACCTTGAAAGAATAAGTCAATTTTAACCTTACAATGTAGTCACGACAGCTTTCAGAGAAATTGCATTAAAATCACATTTAACTGGAATTAAAAACCCAAGAAAGAGAAAATGTACAAGGAGATAAAGCCATTTAAACAGGCAGAGGTAGGCCTGCTGCTCAGTACTATGTTCTAGCATTTTCTTCCTTACGGAAATGGGAGCATATTGGTAAAACTATTGTCCACAGGCCCTTCCCCAGCTCCCAGCAGTGGCCCCTACTGTAACTAGGTACCCAGGAGCTACACTGAGTCAGTCACTATAAGCACCTTAGAACAGGACAAATGAGAGGTGATGGGGACACTCCTCACTGATCTATGCTACTAGCAGGTAGGTGATGGCAGGTGAGCTAACCTCCAGAACTGAGGCTGGAACTCCCTCCCACTGGACAGGGAAATGAGACCAAAGTGCTCGAGGTTGCTCCTGGGCAGGTCTGTAGTCTCCTTTTCTTCTGGGGCACTCAAACTAGTCTCTAGAGCCCAAATCCCTATTTTAACTCAATACCGACATCTTTCCTGGCACTCAGTCTCCAAAACCTTGGGATCTATGATTCATCTAAACCTGAAGCTGGAAGCCGACCCACCCACAGACTTCTGCCAGTTGATGGGGTACTAGCCTGCTTATTCTTCATGGTCTGTCTCTCCATCCTGTGTCCATGCCAGCACCAGATCACACTGGTCCCTGATGCTACATACAGTTACAGGAAACACTTTTTGTGAGACAGGCTGCCAGTTATTCACAAAACTGAAGAGCTGCCCTGGTCCCCTGATGCTGCCGACTACATGGGTGGGCTGTTTCTCAGGCAGCTGGTAAACTAGAGTCTGCCTCTCATATTAGCAGAACACAGCCTACCCCAGATGCAGATGCAAACAAGGCTATGAGGGCCTCAGAAAGGACCTGCAGCCAACTTTATAAGAGTGTCCCAGCCCTTGGGGCACACCAAGTACCTTCCACAAAACTATACACACATCTGTCTGTATGTGGCCCCTTCTCCTAGGATATGAGAACAGCAGAGAAACCAGCTCTCATTCCACAAAACTATACACACATCTGTCTGTATGTGGCCCCTTCTCCTAAGATATGAGAACAGCAGAGAAACCAGCTCTCCTACTCCAGCATCTCAACATGTGGTCCACACTGAAGCAGGCTCAGTACTTCACAGATTTCTAAACTCTATGGATTTCATTTCCTTAATAGTTGTTCTATCAAAACTTTCTGGAACACGTAGCTTCAAGTGCAGTTTCAGTCAGCATTTTTGGTATCTAAGATTGAGCAAACTTCCAGGTTTTGTTCCAAAACCAAGGGGTGGAGGACCCTCGGGTCTTCCTGTCACATCAAGGCCCTATCTTGGAGTACCTGATACTTGGCAAGTTCTCCCATGTCACTTCCCTAAGACATGATCCTGCCTCCTCCTAATGGTGAAGTCATGATGACAGTTCTTTGAATATAAACACACATAACACACTCTGAGCCACTATGGATACAATATTAGGACTCTCCAATGTCCCTGTGTTGAAGGCTGACTGTCCAATTTAACCTGCCCCATCCTGGGAGCCAGTTCTGCCATCACCTGGTCAGTAGCTACAGCTGGAGCACAAGACCTGTGTCCAGCATGCAGTCTGACCTAACAGGGTATTTATATTGGGAAATGGAACCCTTGAGGAGTTGTTAATTAAGCTAGATAAGGTCATGAGGGCTGAACCTGCAGACTTCAGTGACATAGTGATGTAGCACAGAGGCCAACATCCAGGGCCACTACAAAAACAGTACCATCCTCCTGAGGCTCTGAATGACGACAAATGTATCTACCTACATAGCACAAGAACCCTAAGCTAGCCTTGCAAAGAATCACTTGTAAGACTGAAAAGGAAGATCTCCACTGAGGAAGAGCCAGCCTCAGCGCAGCATCCCACAGTGAAAAGCCAAAGGGACCTAGTGTTTATAGAGTTCAGTCAGCCTTGGCCACAGAGGAGAATCCCTTGGAGAAGATGAGAAGCTGCTCCCAACAGACCAGGACACAGGTATTTGAAGCCAGTACCAAGACATCTATAGGACAATGACAAGAACAGTAATGAATAGCCAATGTACTGTCAACACATCTAAAGGGTGTATGCACGTGTGTGTGTGTGTAGGTATATCATATGTACACAGCTGTGGATATGTATGTATGTAGATCTGTATATGTGTACATCGGTGTATGTCATACAGGTATGTTTATATATATTGTGTACATAAACATGTTAAAGGATATGTATATGTGTGTATACAGATACATGTGTGTATATACAAGTATATAATATGTGTATGCACTTGTATGTACTAAAGACTCATGTATAATCATATGTATAGGTGTGTATATATGTATATACAAGTATACATATATGTATGAGCGCGTATATGTATGTATGTATATACAAGCATACATATATGTATGAGTGTGTATATGTACCTATATGTATACAATTGTATATAAATGTGTATATACAGATACATGTGAATGCATACACAGGACAATGTATGTGTGTAAAAGTGTTTTGTGTATACAAGTGTCTATCCAGGTATGTGCAGGTGTGGTGTATATGTATATAGACATGTGTATAAATATGCAGGTACATATATTCATAGGAGTATAAGCATGTGTATACTAGAATATGTATAATTATATACAACTAGTGTATATTCATACAAATGTGTGTATATAGGCATGTATGCATGTGTACTCAGATATATGTGTGTGTATTTTGTGCACACAGGCTCATATATGTGTGCTCTATGTACATGCACGTGATTTGTATATAGCAATGTATGCAAGTATGTATATAATTTCAAATAATCTATTACATTTAAGGCCATATTCTCTCCGTTCTATGAAGTGTCTAGAAAGAAAAGTGAGCTTGTAGCTTAGATTGGGCTTAAATTACACTTTGCCCCTCTGAGCTCATCCTTGGAAAAATTCCAAGTAAGATAAAAGAAGCCCAGGGAAGTCTGAGCTTCAGTGAGTGCTAAGTACTGCCCCGACATGTTACATTAAAACCTGCCAGTGCTCACCTGAAGGTCACAGGCCACTGGGCTGTATTTTACTTACTGAATCTGGCCCTCTAGACCCACAGCAGCCATGTGGGGTTGAGAGATGAGGTGGGAGACAACTCACAACCTGTTGTGAGTGAGAAACCCAGGAAGAAGGCGCGTTTCTGCAGCTCAGCAACAGCTTAAGTGGTCCAGCAAGAGCTTCAATGCTAGTGTAGCAGAGTCTCTGGCTGACCTTCCTCAGCAACCTTTGCTGTCTTGCTCACCACAATTTCCCAGCCCACCAGGCCCAGCAGTGTCTCTCTACTTTAGGCTATCTCCAAGAACCTGAGACAAAGCCCAGTAGACCCAGGGCTCCAGGGAGAAGCAAAGAATTCTTGAGTTCTTGCCTCTTCTCTACTCCCAGAAGCCACCCTACATAGTCACTGCACCTCTAGAAACAGGCTTCTTGGAGAGGGTGCCAGTGTCTCCCTGAAGGGCTAACACTCTCATGTCCATGAACTAGTTCTCTATAATCTAATCTTCTGACTGGGTCTGACCAGCATCTCTTTGGGCACTGCTGAAGCTATATATGCTCAAGTGGTCTAACATCAAGCAAGCTCATATGTCTCATATGTCAGAAGACACATCAGACCTTTCATTTATACAGAAGCACCTGTGCCACCGCACACATGACATGAGGAGAAGGCCTGAAGTAGGCACTGGCCTGGGACACTGCAAAGGTGCTTTGGTTACAGCCTTTGGGAAGCAAAGGCTAGAAACCTGCTCATGTCCGACAATTCTATTTCGGCAGCAATCTAGGTCATGTGATCTCAGATCTAGTGGTAACAACAACAGAATGTGCAGGGGGTCATTACGATTTGATGGGAAATTGTAAATTTTCACTTTCAAATATATACAAGCATTCCAGATGCAACATGGGCAAAATCACACACTACATTCCTTGGACTGAGATTTCACTAGGAGGCAGGAATCTAACAAACACTTGTCACCACAATAGGAAATTACTAACTTGTGGGAGCAGGTTGTTACTACCTAGGAAGAGCTTTAATAACTCAGACTAGGTGGACAGTGAACACACGTGTCATCATTTTTAGGCTATTAACTTCTAAATAAATTTAAATACTGAGAGAGGCAGGACAGGGCAGCACAGACAGCACTCTATTTCTGCTTTCTAAGGTGTTCTGTGACACACACCTACTTGAATACAGGCAGAACCAACTGTAAGACACATGTAGCTTTTAGTCATTTAAGTCCCTTGGCCATGAGCCTTATTCTTCCTGAATAAAAATGCCAAGCCCTTAATCTTTCCAGACTTCAGATGCTTATAAAATGAATTCAATAGGACTAAAACTCACACAACTCTCTAATGTCCTTTCTGAGCTGGTGACTGTAGTGTCCATTAGCTGTGCTCAGAACTGTCCTCTAAACTTGGGCTGTCCCCTGACATCACTGTAGCCAAATGCTGGCTGCCCAATAAAATGGGCTTTGTGTTCCAGTCTCTGGTAGACACACTAGGAACTCATGCACGCTTCTCAAGCCCTTTCTCCTCCTACCTCAGGTGCCAGCCAAGGACACTCCTGTCAGCTGCTACCATCAGCCTGAATCACAAAGTAAAGACCAGCAGGACAGAGCCCCCCGGCCCACCACAAGAAAGGCTGTATGAGGACAAACCCTATTCTAACCTATAAAGTGCAGCCACTGTGATTTACAAGGCATGAAGCATACTCTAGCTTCTAACAGTAGTGTGGACTTCAACACGCAGCAACTTGGAATTTGGTCAATACCTTACCCAGTGCAATCTGAGTTCATGGCCATGCTCTCAGAAACTACAGAGGGGTCACAGCTAATCTTCTTGGAGAAGCAGACAGCATTGAATCAACAGAGGCCACTAGAAGAGGAAAAGGCATTGCTGACAGAAAGTCAGAAGGAGGAGGTGGCGGCAGGTACACGTGGGCATGAGAGGAGAGCCACACGGTGAGGGGCAGCAGGCCTGGAAGACAAGCACCACAGACTGGCACCACATCCCAAGAAAACACCAGAGTATTCAAAACCCAGTGGGCTGTCGAGGCTGGCCTGAGGACCTTGGTCCTTGTCACACACAGTACTTCACATGGGTCCTCTCAAGTCAGGGTGGCATAGAAGAGCCCAAAGAGACTGCACACCAACATCCCAGGACCATTAATGCTCCTGGCACACTTCCAGCAGATGGTGAAGACCTTTATGCCACAGTAGCACAATCAGTAGCTGTCTGATGGTGGTGACTCTGCAGAGTTGGGGCACGGGTCTGTATTTTGCTGAATAAATGCTTTCATGCACCTTTCCAAAACATCCAGTCCAGCAAGTCCACACAGGTTGGGTAGAGGCCTGGAATCACAGTCCAGCTGCAGATTCCACCTGCTTCTCCCAACAGAGAAGTAAGTGGGGTGTGTGTGTGTGTGTGTGTCTCACAGCAGATTAAGAAATCAAGTGTCTATAAAAGGGGAAAAGCACTGGGCTCTGATTTGAGCCCATCACAAGTGGCATGCCTTGGTCTTTGTTCAGACAGTGCCCCAGGGCACCTGGCACTATGTGGCAGTGTCTCCTAACACCCACATACCAGCAATCCAAGTGTCCCAAGTGAAACTCACTTCTCCTGAGGTGGGGAGGTGGCCTCTCAAGGCAGCCTGGCCCAGAATAAATTCCTTTTCCAGGAGCTGCTCCTTCAACTCCAGGGCAAAACAGTGTGATTCGGAGGGAATGGGGCCCTTACCAGGAACCATGGCACTTGGGCTGGCTACAAACATGCAGCCCCCATGGGGAAAGGAAGGGCTGCAAATCAGCTTCTGCTATGAATGTAGCTGTACTCACATGAGAAATCTTGAATCCTTACCAATGCCCTGGGAGCCAGTGATCTGACTGGGCCTCTCCATTTCAGATGCAGCCAGAAAGAGACTGGACCTCTCTGGAAGTAGTGCTTTCCGGTCTGCTGCAGTCTTCTTGAGGAGCAGCCTTTCTCTCCCCACAGGATGGATACTGTGCCAACCTGTGTCCTGCATTGGGTCTAAAGCTCCCAGGGACCATCCTCCTGGTTATACCTGGCAGTTCCCAGGTGAGTTTATTCACTTTCCACCTTTATTTATAGGATGCATCTGCTGAAATGCAGACCCCAGAATGACTCTCTTTAGCAGACTGATAACATCGTCTGGTGTATTTATTGAGACCATTCCCAAGGAATAGTCATCATTGATGGTGATGACTTAAACAGTCTCTGGGAGGTTGGTAGTGACTCATTCCCAAACTCAGGAGCCTGAGGCAGGAGGATCAGAGATCAAAATTATCTAAATCTACCTAGTGAGAAATTTCTAAAAAGGCAAAACTTCTCCCCTTGGTTGGTTTAATTAAATATATTGTGATGTATTTGTACAGTTCCTCTGTTGGTTCCATTCAGGATCCAATGGCTTCTTGTATCTGAGAGTTGGCAACCATTGTTTCTTCATTGTCCTCCCTTCCTGTGGAGATTTGAGTTCATGTTCAGTGTCTCTACCTTGCTGCATATCATGTTCAGAACTCTCTGCTTCACTGGGACTTCCCTCTGACCCATTGTCTACTGGCAAGGCACTGACCGCTTTGCTACCTTCATCTGATGGTAACCCTGCTCACTGCCCTCTTCATTTAGCTTTTGGTTTTTAAGAATCATATATTTTATTATTATCAGTGTGAGTGTGTGTGGTGTGTGTGTGTGTGTGTGTGTGTGTGTGTGAGAGAGAGAGAGAGAGAGAGAGAGAGAGAGAGAGAGAGAGAGAGAGAGA